>NC_034595.1:66599932-66601255 GCF_900095145.1 Mus pahari
TGGTGAGATGGCTCAGCGGGTAAGAGCACCCGACTGCTCTTCCGAAGGTCCTGAGTTCAAATCCCAGCAACCACATGGTGGCTCACAACCATCCTTAACGAGATCTGGCGCCCTCTTCTGGAGTGTCTGAAGACAGCTACAGTGTACTTACATATAGTAAATAAATCTTTTTTTAAAAATGCTGTCTTTTTTCCACTGGATGGTTTTGGCTCCTTCATCAAATATTGAGTAAACATATGTGTATGGGTTCACTTTTGGGTCTTCAATTCTATTCCATTGATCTTCCTGCCTGTCTCTGTACCAATACCAAGTATTTTTTTATCACTATTGCTCTGTAGTACAGATCGAGTTCAGGGGTGGTGATTCCCCCAGGAGTTCTTTTATTGTTGAGGATAGTTTTCACTATCCTGGGATTTTTGTTATTCTAGATTAATTTGAAAATTTCTTTTTCTAACTCCATGAAGAATTGATTTGGAATTTTGAAGGGGATTGCATTGAATCTGTACATTGCTTTCAGCAACATGGCCATTACTATACTAATCCTGCCAATCCATGAGCATGGAAGTTCTATCCATCTTCTGAAATCTTCGATTTCTTTCTTCAGAGATTTGTAGTTCTTGTCATACAGATATTTCACTTGCTTGGTTAAAGTCACACCAAGGTATGGAATATTATTTGTGTCTATTGTGAAGGGTGTCATTTCCCTAATTTCTTTCTCAACCTGTTTATCCTTTGAGTAGAGAAAGGCTACTGATTTGTTTGAGTTAATTTTGTATCCAGCCACTTTGCTGAAGTTGTTTATCAGGTTTAGGAGTTTTCTGGTGGAAATTTTGGGGTCACTTAAGTATATAATCATATCATCTGCAAATAGTGGTATTTTGACTTCTTCCTTTCTACTTTGTATCCCTTTGACCTCCTTTTGTTGTCTAATTGCTCTAGGTAGAACTTCAGTTAATATATTGAATAGATAAGGAGAAAGTGGGAAACCTTGTCTAGTTCCTGATTTTAGTGGGATTGCTTCAAGTTTCTCTCCATTTAGTTTGATATTGGCTACTGGTTTGCTGTATACTGTTTTTACTATGTTTAGGTAGAGACCTTGAATTCCTGAGCTTTCCAAGACTGTTAACATGAAGGAACGCTTAATTTTGTCAAATGCTTTTTCAGCATCTAATGAAATGATCATGTGTTTATTTTTTCCTTTGAGTTTGTTTATGAAGTGGATTACATTGATGGATTTCCATATATTGAACCACCATGCATCCCTAGGATGAAGCCTACTTGATTGTGATGAATGATCATTTTGATATGTTCTTGGATTCGGTT
>NC_034595.1:66601266-66606062 GCF_900095145.1 Mus pahari
CCAAGTAGTGGGAGTGGGTGGGTAGGGGAGCAGAGGTGGGGGGAGTGGTATAGGAAACTTTCGGGATAGCATTTGAAATGTAAATAAAAAAAATAATAAAAATAAAAAATAAAAAAAAAATAAAATAACTGTTAAAAAAAAAAAAAGAAGAAGAAGAAGAAGAAGAAGCCTGGACTGGCATTTATGTTCTCTTAGGATCTGTATGGCATCTTCCCAGAACCTTCTGGCTTTCATAGTCTCTGTTGGGAAATCTGGTGTAGTTCTGATAGGTCTACTTTTATATGTCACTTGACCTTTTTCTCTTTTTGCTTTTTAATATTCTTGCTTTGTTTAGTGCATTTGGTGCATTGATTATTATGTGGCAGGAGGAATTTCTTTTCTGGTCCTTCTATTTGGAATTCTGTATGTTTCTTGTATGTTCATGGGCATCTCTTTCTTTAGGCTAGTGAGGTTTTCATCTATACTTTTGTTGAAGATATTTACTGGCCCTTTAAGTTGAAAATCTTCACTCTCTTCTATACCTATTTTCCTTAGATTTGGTCTTATCATTGTGTCCTGGATTTCCTGGATATTTGGGGTTAGGAGCTTTTTGCTTTTTGCATTTTCTTTGACTGTTGTGTCAATGTTTTCTATGGTATCTTCTGCCCCTGAGAGTCTCTCTTCTATCTCTTGTATTCTGTTGGTGATGCTTACATCTATGACTCCTGATCTCTTTCCTAGGTTTTATAACTCTTGGGTTGTCTCCCTTTGTGATTTCTTTATTATTTCTCTTTCCATTTTTAGATCTTAGATGGTTTTGTTCATTGCCTTTCCTCTTTGTGTTTTCCTGCAATCCTTTAAGGTATTTTTGTATTTCCTCTTTAAGGGCTTCTAGCTGTTTACCCGTGTTTTCCTGTATTTCTTTTAGAGAGTTATTTATGTCCTTCTTAAAGTCCTCTATCACTGTCATGAGAAGGATTTTAGATCCAAGTCTTTCTTTTCCAGTTCTGATTGTATATCCAGGACTTGCTATGGAGGGAGAATTGGGTTCTGATGATGCCAAGTAACCTTGGTTTCTGTTGCTTATATTCTTATGCTTGCCTCTCACCATCTGATTGTCTGTAGTGCTACCTGCCCTTGATATATCTAACTGGAGGCTGTCCTTCTTGGGCTCCTTCCTGGTTGTGTCAGAAAAAAAAAAAGCTCCGAGTCGAGCTTTCTCTGTGATCCTGTGATTCTGAGATCCTGTGATCCTGAGATCCTGGGTGTGTCAGAGTTCCTGGGAGTCAAACTGCCTCTGGAACCCTGAGGTCCTGTTGTGACCAAGCTCCTGGGATCCTGGGATTTTGTGATCCTAGGTGTACTAGAGCACCTGGGATTGGAGCTTCCTCTAGGTGTTGTGAGACTGGCTGAGAAGTTTGCACCCAAGGTAAACCAGTACAGACCAGGTCACTGGTTAGGTAGGGTTTCTGTGTCCTTGGATCCCTCTTGTCCCAGTTACTCCCGGTGGTGTTGGAACAGATGTTGTGTCCTCCTCACCTTGATCCTATGATCCTGTGCCTGTTAGAGCATCTGAGAGTGGAGCTTCCTCTGGGTGTTGTAGGACTGGCTGTGGAGTTTGGGCCCCCTATTTATCTTTATAGCACATTCTATATTACTGCTACCTTCAGGCCTTATGGTCATCAGTCTTCACCTGATTTTAAGTGTCTTTTATACAGTTTGGTGTTGTTGCTGACAAAGAAGTTTGTTTTTATTCTCACTGAGGGATTATTGTGGTACTGGGAGCTGACCTTTCAAAAACAAGATTTTCAGTGTGAAGATCCCATTTCAAATAGGAGAAATACTCAAACAAACAGATGTGAAAAATATAGCAAATAAGTGCTAGAAACATGTAAGACAAGACAGCATGTCTCCTCCTCAACCATTAAACTCAGATACCGACATAAGTAAATGTTAAGAGATGAGTCAAATGTTTTAGGAAAAAAATATAACCAGTGACCTGAAAGAGTATACAAGCAAGGAGAGGCAGAGAAATCCAATCCATGACCTCATGACCTGAGAGAAAAGGTAAAAATGTAAAAAAACAAAAACAAAAACAAAAAAACCTAAGGTAGTTCATGACCATGAAGCTGGTACTGTAGAAGATACTTGAAAATATTTTACATAGGGAAGAAATAAAAACAGTTGGTACCCAACACAGTAAAACAACCAACTCTTGATCTAAATAGTGAAAAAAGTAAAGAACAGTAATACAATCAGTCAAAAGCCAGACAACTGGGGCTGGAGAGATGGCTCAATGGTCAAGAGCACTGACTGCTCTTCCTGAGGTCCTGAGTTTAATTCCTTTCAACCACATGATGGCTCACAACGATCTGTAATGGGATCTGATGCCCTCTTCTGGTGTGTTTGAAGACAGCAGCAGTGTACTCACATAAATAATAAATAAATCTTAAAAAAAAAAAAACAACCAACTAAATTTCAGAAATCAGTAAATATCTCTCAGCAATAATTTCAAGTGTTAGTGTTCTTGATTCACTAATAAAGAAATGCAAACTAATTGACATAATTTAAAAAACTAAATACAACAATTTTCTCCAAGAAACACACATTGTTGGTCATCACACCATAGGCTGCGATCAAAAAAAAGAAAAAAAAAAATCTATCATTAAATGGAAACTGAGAAACAAGCTGGTGTGTAGTTATTTTGATATCTGATGAATAAAACTTCAAAAATTAATGAAAGAGGAGAGATAATGAAGGCCACTAATGTTAATAGAGAGAGTAACTGACCAAAAGGGATAATTGTAAATATATATGGAGCAAATGCTTAGGCATTAAATCTCATAAAACAAACAATAATGTACATAAAATGTCAGATAAATACTGATACAATATTATTCAGAAATCTCAAGTACCAACTCTTAATCTGCATAGGCCATTCAAACAACAAAGAAATCAGTTAATGTACACCATAAAGCAAATGGACTTAGTGGATACAGACAGAGCATTCTCTATAACAGACACAGAATACACATTTTTCTTATCAGGCCATGGAAACTCATCTAGAACATTTTAGGTTTAAAATCAAATCTTACTAAATACAATAGTAAAAATAATAAAATAAAATAAAAAGATATTGTGAGTTTTTTCAGATCATAGTGCAAAAAACCTATAAATCAATAGCAAGGAAAACTGTAGAAATTACACAAATATATAGAAAATTGACAAAATACTTGTAAATGAATCATGGGTTATTAAAAAATTAGAGAAGAAATCAAAAAGGTTCTAATTACCAAATGTAAGTACCAATCACCCCTTAGCACCTTCTGCAGTGGGCAAAACTGGGCCCAGAGTAGAGTGGACCCTGCACCTCACATAGACAGCACAGTAGAGCTCACCCTGGTGGTAGTGGTGCCATGTGAGCTTGCCCTGAGGGTAAGAGCACAGGAGTCCTGTCCCAGTCCCTCGAATGCTGTGAGGTGGCCTGGACACAGGGTAATGCCCTCCCCAACCTTGCCACTTGCCAACTGTAGTTAGGAGAGCTTCCTCCAAAGTCATGAAAGGAGAAGAGATGTCTCAGCCCCTCCCTGGCTATAACATTTAGGAGAACAGGCCCTGAACCTTGCCTGGGCAAGACAGTGGAGGGTCCTGATGGTAAAGGCATAGCTGAGCCAGCTCTGAGATTGTGAGAGCAAAAGAGCTGTCCCAGCCCCTCACTGGTCACAGTATTTGGGAGCCTTGAATGGAAAGCATAGTGGAGCTGAGTCTGGAGTCATGGGTTTTGGTGTGGAGGTCTCAAGAGCATGAGAGTGGGAGAGCTGAGCATGCCTCCTGCCATGGCAGCACTGAGTAGCATAGTTAGAGTGCTAGAGAGCTCACCCTTGAAGGTGTAGGTAAGAGAGAACTGGGTAGCTAACCAGCTCAGCTACCAACCAGGTCCAGATCCAGGGCTTTGAGTTGGGCCACCCCAAAATCTTTATCAGCTATGAACTATTTGGGTGCATGGAAGCTGCAAATCCAAAGCTACAACGCAGGGCAACAGCAAGATAACTAGCAGGAGTCCTGTTAGAAATCCAATACTGATGGTGTCACAGAAGCCAGAGACCCCAAGCCAAACAAATGACTCATTGCAATGAACATTTGTAAGTGAAGCTGTATGACAGAAGGACAAACTGTGGGACACACTGGGACACACTACAGCTTCTACAATGAGATGCTTTCTATCCATTGTTTTGTTTTGTTTATTTTTGTTTGTGGTTTTTGCAGAGTGTGGAGGGTTACTAGAAGGGGACTGGGAGATGAGTGGGACAGGGGTACATGATATGAAGTTCACAAAGAATCAATAAAAAATTTTACAGAAAAAAAAAAAAAGAAAAGGAAATGAAAGCAGAAGTTGCCAGAATCTTTGGGCTAAGGCAGTTCTAAGGGGAAAGTTTATAGCTATGAATGCTTACATTTAAATTAAATGAAAAATCTCAAATGATGCATCTAAAAGTCTTAAAAAGCCAAGAGTAATTCAGATCCACAAGTAATAGCAAGAAATAATAAATAACAGGACAGAAATCAGTGAAATTGAGTCAAAGGAATGGTACATATAATCAATCAAAGTTTATTCAGAGAAATAAAGGATAACAAACTTTGACTAAAACAAATCAAAAGAAAGAAAAAGAAAGCAGAAGCAAGCAGATCTCTGTGAGTTCAAGGCCAGCCAGGGCTCCACAGTAAGACCTTGCGGAGGAGAGAGAGAGAGCAAGAGAGACATAGGGAGGGAAAGAGGGAGGGAAAGAGGGAGGGAAAGAGAGGGGGAGAGGGAGAGG
>NC_034595.1:66606202-66608957 GCF_900095145.1 Mus pahari
AGAGAGAGAGAGAGAGAGAGAGAGAGAGAGAGAGAGAGAGAGAGAGAGAGAGAGATTGCCCAAATTACACATAGGCTAAAGGTGGGGGAGTTACAATTGATTCCATAAAAAGAATCATTCAAGAATAATTTGAAAGCATGTAACTTTTTGGTAAAATCAAAGCACTACTTTAGTAAATAGTTGTTTTACACAATTTGGACATCAATATAATTACAATTGAAAAAAATATTATAACAAGAGTGGGTTGACTTCAGATTTCCATATCAGAGTCAACTGCACATTTACACAGAACTGTCTTCACATGAAGCCCAAAGGGAAAAGGCATAAAAATGAGTGTTTCTGTAGCCCCTTTAGTTTTGCCAACCAACGGTTTGTTTTGAAAGGCAGCTGCATGTTTGTTACTCAAGGTCTGAGGCAGTAGAAGAGTCAAATGTGTCATGAATTCACTTTAAGTAACTTTATGCCTGAACATCATCAGCCACTCTGGAGGAAGTGGGGTCTTAAGGTGCTTGGTCTCAGCTTGAAGGTCTTTGGGTCTGGCATTTGTGCCCAACAGACTGTGCAAATATATATTAAGGCTTTGGCAGCCTACAGTCTTTTGGTCTTTGTTTCTTTTGTCCAGCCTGCTTTTAAGCAATGTTTGCTGAGATTGAATCTTCTGGTGTCCATAAACTGACCGGTCTGGAGTCAAGAAATGAAGGGTTGAACCCTTGTACCGCTAAGGACCTCCACCATCTGCCAAGGAAGGAGTGGGCAGACCTGGGTGTACAACCCGCAACATTGCATGCCGCCGTGCCTAAAATTCTCTCTCTCTCTTTTTTTTTTCATTCCATCCATATTTATTATTTCAATATTTTTTTATTCACTTTACATCCTGATCAAAGATCACCCAACTTCCTTTCCTCTCAGTCCCACAATTACAAATTCTTTTTCTAAATTGTTCCCTCCCTTTCTCCTCAGAGAAGGGGGAGCCTCATCTTGGGTACCATCCCATCGTTGGACATCTAGTCGCAGTGGGACTAGGCACATCCCCTACCACTGAGGCTGAACCAGGCAGCTCAGGTAGGGGGAAGGGGATCCAATGGCAAGCACCATGGATCTAGACAGCCCAGTTCCACTTGCCAAGGGTCTCACATGAAGACCAAGCTGTACATTTACCACAAATGTGTAGGGAGCCTAGGTCCAGAACTTGCTTGCTCCCTGGTTGGTGGACCACTCTCTGTGAACCTCTATGGACCCAGGTTAGTTGGCTCTGTAGGTCTTGTAGTGTGTCCTTGACCCCTCCAGCTTGCTCAGTACTATCCCTGTCTCTTCCACCAGAGTCTCTGAGATCCACCTGATGTTTGACTGTGCATCTGCCTCCATCTGCTGCTGGATAAAGCCACTCAGGAAACAATTATGTGAGGTTCCTGTCTGCAAGCACAGCAGAGTATCATATATTCTTTAGAATATGAATTCTTTAAGAACAAAAACAGAAGAAAACAACAAAGATAGGGAAAGAAACACAGGCTTGTGATCCCAACCTTTCAGGGGGGCTAAAGAAAGAGGATTGAAAGTTCAAGAGCATCCTTGAAGAGTCTGGCTTCAAAGGGCAGCCTGGGTAATTTGATGAAACTCAGTCTCAAAGTCAAAAGTCAAAAGAAGACTGGAAATATAGCTAAGTGGTAAAGCACTTGCCTAGCATTGGTGAAGCCCTGGACTCAACCCCCACTACTTCAAAATGCATAAATGAAAATAAAATAGAAAACAAATGTGGGGTAATCCCCCACCCCGCAGGAGCATGCTATTCAGGATGCCACTGTGGGAATATGCTAAACCATTAAGTGAACAAAAAAATATTGATTTCGTTTTTAAATGATGGTATCACAAACAAAAGCTCCCTTGTTTAAGATGGATATCCAACCATTTCAAAGTCTTACTTAGGATTGGGGCTGTACTTACGTAATAGAGCATTTGCTTAATATACTCAAGGCCAACATTCAATACCCAGTACTTCCTACCCCCCAAAAATAGTTTACTCAGCTCCCCTTCATCTTTTGCCAAACCAATCAAAATATTGGATATCATTAAGGGGCATTAGTAGGTCTCTTATCCATTCTGCAGAAAGTGTCAAGATATAAATTTCAAGTCACAACTCTCAGGATCATTACTTGAACTGTCTGGAAAGCAGTTAAATGGGAAACTTGTTTTGTTAATAAATCTTGATGCTACCAGGACATTTTTTAAAGTTATGCTAATAATTTACATGTGACTACATAGTATGCTTTTGTGTAAATTTGACTTTATACACTTCCTTTTCATTTCTGTTTTTGTTAATTAGGGTCTGTCCCAGTGCCCTCTAGTTAGTCTGGCTAAGGGTTTATCTATCTTGTTGATTTCTCAAAGAACCAGCTCCTGGTTCGGGTGAGTCTTTGAATAGTTCTTTTTGTTTCCACTTGGTTGATTTCAGCCCTAAGTTTGATTATTTCCTGCCCTCTAATCCTCTTGGGTGAATTTGCTTCCTTTTGTCTAGAGCCTTTAGGTGTGCTGTCTAGCTGCTAGTGTATGCTCTGTCTAGTATCTTTTTGGCAGCACTCAGAGCTATGAGTTTTCCTCTCAGGACTGCCTTCATTGTGTCCCATAAGTTTGGGTATGTTGTGACTTCATTTTTATTAAACTCTAAAAGTCTTTGATCTCTTTCTTTATTTCTTTCTTGACCAAGGTATCATTGAGTAAAGTGTTCTTCAGCTTCCACGTGAATGTTGGCTTTCTATTA
>NC_034595.1:66610482-66618023 GCF_900095145.1 Mus pahari
CTGTAATTCTTCAAAGGATTTTTGTGTTTCCTCTTTAAGGTTTTCTACCTGTTTAACAGTGTTTTCTTGTAATTCTTTAAGGACTTCTACCTGTTTAGCAGTGTNCTNNTGTATTTCTTTAAGTGAGTTATTAATGCCCTTCTTAAAATCCTTTACCACCATCATGAGATATGATTTTAAATCCCAGNCTTGCTTTTCGGGTGTGTTGGGGTATCCAGGACTCACTGTGATGGGTGTACTGGGTTCTGATGATGTCCAGTGGTCTTGGTTTCTATTAGTAAGATTCTTATGTTTGCCTTTCCCCATCTGGTAATCTCTGGTGTTAGATGTTCTAGCTGTCTCTGACTGGAACTTGCTCCTTCGGTGATTCCGTTAGCCTCTGTCAACACTCTTGGGAGTCCAATTCTCTCCTGAGTCCCTATGGTCAGAGATCTCTCTGCAGGCAAGCTCTCCTCTTGCAGGAAAGGTGCCCAGATGTCTGGAACTCAGATCCACCTCCTGAGTCCTGGGGTCAGAGCCCTCCCTGGACGCCAACTCTCCTCTGGCAAGGAAGGTGCCCAGGGTTCTGGGTCTCAGCTCTGCCTCCTGGCTGAGGATGAAGGCCTGAAGGGTCCCTATCCAAGAAGCTCTGTTGCTTCTGCCGCCCAAGTGCTCTCTTGTGTAGACTAGTCTCAGTGATCCCAAGATCCTGGGTGTGCTAGGTTGCCTTCAATGTGGAGAGTCTTCTGGGGACCTTGAGACCCTTCACCAGGTTTGCGTCAAAGATCAACTTATACACTTCCAAATCACTCATGAGAATCATTGAGAAGACAACACGGCCAGCATCTAGTCACAGGTTGACCATACACCCTACAAGAGCTCCCTGGAAACTTTGTGCCAACACAGATCATCTCTGACATCTTCTGCTTTGTGGGAATAATAAGCGAAACATGAAATGGTTTCTGAGACGTTCATGGGCTGCCTTATAAACCAGAGGCTCAACCTAACCACCATTTTTACATTCATAGTTAGCCACTAAGTCCCACAAACAGACTACCTGGGTTAGAATCTAGGCTGTACCTCTAACCAGTGAGGTGATCCTGTAAAAACAAATAGTTTATTATATGTTGTATTTTTCAAGGAAGTATGTGAAACTTTTTATTCAGTACTTAATCCTGAAAATTACTTACTCAATAAATGCTCACTTTGACCACATCATGGGCCTAACTGGAAGTTGGCTTTTTTAATATTCTTTTTCTCGTCTTTTAGAGAATTTTATACATAAGTACTGTACTTATATCATTTCCATACCTCCTTCTCCCTATTCAACTCTTCCCATGTCCCCTCTCCCAGTCTCTGACAAATTCAAGATATTCTTTCACTATGTATTTGGTATGTATAGCCACCTGCAGCCACACAAACTGGGTTCCTGAGTGGGAGTCAGGAACTGTATGGGAGAAAATGGCGAGAGAAATAATGGAAGCCAAGACATGATTTTCTGTCCAAGGCTTCTTAAATTTTACTAAGAGTCTGTGCTTATAAAGACGGGAGACCCATCCCCCACCAATCCATTCTTGGAGCCTGTCCTTCGGTGCGAGAGCCTGTAGGTGGTTCTGCAGGATGCTGTCTCTGGATTATCTCAAGAATCTCTCAGCAGGTAGTGATGTAGTGGTAGGTGTAGAACAAAAGAGCCAACAATAGAGCCACCTAGGTCAGAAGGCTCCACTCCAGGTGGTCTCAGNCTCAGTGGCAGCAAGGTCAAAGTCAGCCTGCTTCAAGGCTGGGAGAGGGAACAGGTATGTATATTTATTTAGGGCTAAGGACTTGACCTACCAAGGGTGTCATCCCTGGATAAAACTAATTTTCCCCTGCTCATTTGTTGCCTAAGGCTCTTCACCAAGGGATGAATTCTTGTGACATTTTCCCCATCAATGTTTGCATATTAACTGATTAAGCAGGCCTTATTTAGGTAAGTACATTGTTGAGATTTCATAGCTACAACTTCTCTGCCATGTCTAAAAGACTTTCTAACAACAGGTTTCATGGTCTTCTGACTCTTACAATCTCTTCACCACCACATCTATGATGTCCCCTAAGCCTTAGGTATATAGCTTGTGTTACAGATGTACTCACTAATTCTCTGCATTTGGACCAGAGCATCTGTCTATTGTGAGGAGCAAGAGGAGTAGGAAGAAGAGGAGGAGGAAGAGAAAGAAGTTGTTTCTTTAATGAGGAATGGGAGTGATATTTGTCTGTGGGTATAAGATTAATGATTTAGAATACAGTTAGAAATTATATGGGTTTAAGAAAATGGAAGTAATAAGTTCTCTCCAAAGATGACACCAAAAGACTTGCTAACATTGAAGGAGGAAAGCATATAGGCATACAGGAAGCTAAGGAATACTGTGAGCAGGGAAAATGGTCTTCTCTAGGTAAAGAGTACATTTAATTATCCAATAACAAATATTAAACTCCCAAAACATACATACAAGTAACGTTATCTAAACTGATCAGGTTGTATTTCTGTATTTAGCCACACACACACACACACACACACACACACACACACAGTTAAAAACCACAGAAAAAAGAAGCCATGAGCTTGAAAGAAAGTAAGAGAATTCATGGGAAGGAGGAAAGGAAAGGGGGAAATGGTATAAATTATAATTTAAAAAAATAAAAATAGATTATGTATATGAGCAGAGAGTTGTAAAAAGAACAAATAAAAATGGCAAGAAAATGCTGTCAGAGTGTTCAACACTGCTAATTTTGAGATATCACCTTATGCCAGACAGAAGAACTGTCAACAAATTATAGTAAAGATATAAAGAAAAGGGTAAACCCCTGGTAGGTTAACTATGTTCCAGCGAATGGCCACACACACATAGTATATGTATTGCACAAACTGGAGTGGATTGGTTTAGGGTCATAGGAAGAAGACAATGGATTCAGTCTATAGGGAAATGGAGTGGAAATCTAGAAGGCACTGTGAGGGGATGAATATAATCAAAACATGTTGTATAAAATTTTCAAAGAATTATTAACAGTAACTGACAAGCAGATTTAAATTCCAAAATTCTTTACAAGATGTTCCCTCATTTTAGGGGTGAAATAATGGGTTCTTGGGTAAAGAGGGGAAAGGCCACAGTCTAAAAGTCCTAGGTCAGAGGAGAAGAGTACAATGTGGATAGAAAAAGTAGGCATGAAACTAGGGTAAAGTTCAGTGAGATGGAGTATAAGTTATCCCATTCCCCTTTGCNCTAGTTTTTGACAGAGCATAGGNTTTGGGAGAAAAAGAAAAGACCTTTGGCCCTAGGAGTTGAGAAATGAATCCCTTGTTATTAGAAAATCAGAGGAGAAGCCTTTGAGAGCATGTCAGCAGATTCTGGGGGAGGCAGCCTTGTAGTCCAATAGGGAAGGTTACCAACACCACCATGGACTGTCAATGATTGTTTTCCTTTGAAAAATACCACTTGGACTTTCTGTTATGAGTTGCTTATCACCGAAATAAGGGCAAAGGTACAACCACTCATATTTATTGAATATTTGGTAAACTAGACTGAGTTCTTTTAAGTCAAGGTTTGTGTCTATTTTTTTTGCATGCCCCTTATCACCCTGCCTGGCACACGGCAGGTGGTCAGTGGAGTGTCACCAGCAAAATGGATGACTAGAAGTATCTGTCCTGTTTCCATCCATAACAAGGTTGAAAACTAAGAAAAAGCAAGTATTATTCCACTGGAATAGTTAGTATTTGAAAGTAATAACAAATATTACACAGAGCACAGAGACCCAGAATGTCTTTGTAAAGAGGGAAATAGAGCACATAACATCTACTGTTGAAGTTCCCCAAAGGAGATCAAGCTGTAGGTAATGCATATGTCTTGATGTCCAGCAGTTTCTGTTTCAACCACAGGCACCTAAAATATTTGCCCTTAGAGAAGCACAAGCCCAATTTGCAGCATTAACTGAGGCCACCACTCAAGCTTCTCCTGCACACTATATCCTGCCAGCACCAATAAACTCCCTAAATTTCCACAAAGCAGCCATACAGCTCTGAGCATCTCAGCTTACAAGGCCATAGGAAACAGCTGAGAGACCCTTCCCCCCCATCAGAAGCTCTAGGGTAACTGGGCAGCCTACCCTGATCAATTCAGTGAGTGAAGTCCCCATGTAGATAGTGTGCAGCCAGTGAACATGATCTGGTCTCCTACCTGAGACTACTATGTATACCTCAGTCCAGGCATGGTTCTGAGACTATCATGAGGAGTAGAAAAACCCTGAATCAATGAATTCTTGAGTGAATGTGTGCTGTTGGCATNGATGTGACCTTATCAAGGACCCTAGCCTCAAACCCATGGGAGCACATTACAGTGTTACTTCCCTGGTGTGAGGCCAGTAGGGAGAGCAAAGGTATATGCAGATGTTGATAGTGTGTTTAGAAAGTGTCCACCATAGCCTCTCCTCCTGGAGAGCCTGAAGAACTCTCCCTTATAGAAACTGCACCTACCATGATTAACTAACNCTNCCTCCTTGATTCAAGAGTGCAACCCCCACCCCCCTGTATGAATAAACACAGTGAGCCTGGGGAGAAAAGCTGCAGCTTCTGCATCAGAGACCCCAGGCCACTCAATCCCAGCTCATTCCCTATGTCTGTTTCTCTGTATGTGTGTGCTTGTCATTTCTTCATTCCCTGGCCACTCCAGTCAGGTCTATCCTGTACAAGGACTGAGTAGAAGCTAAAGAGTACCAAATTCCTGGGGCCAGGCTGATTAGAACTAACGCAGGCCCAGCAGTGGTGACACATGCCCTTAGTCCCAGCTTTCAGGGGACAGAGGCAAGTAAGTCTATATGAGTTTGAGGTAAGCCTGGAATACAAAGCGTTTCAAAGAGGAGGAAAAGGAGATGAGGAGGATAAGGAGAAGAAGAAAAAGAAAGAAAAGGAGGAGGAAGGCCTTCTTCCCTGGAGGGCCTTAGAAACTGACTAGCACCCTTTCCTGCTTGGACTGTGTCAGGCATGCATTGCTTTCCTGGGTCCATCAGATCAGCCCTACCTAGTGTAAACAACAGAGACTAAAATTTGACCTCCTCACCCTCAAACACAACAGCATGCATTGTGCTCACTGGTACAAAAGGCTAGTTCCTAAGGAGAGTCTTGGCAATAGCCCATAAACACCTGAGGGTTAGGCCACTGAAACACACACACAGGTAACTGAAGACACCGCATGGGAACCACAAAACTGGAACTAAGGTCAGTGTAACCACACTACCAACACCCTGGCACACCTCCAGGACAAAGTACCTTGCTGGGGAAAAAGCTATCCTATAAAAGCAGCAAAGGCAAATGATTAACCACACATGGATCGGAATAACGGAACAGCTAACATAATAAAAATATCTTTCTAGTAAGTGCCACGAAAGAAAAAATATCAGTGGGTTGCCATCAAGAAAAGCAAAGCTCATGATGATTTTAAGGAAACTTGACAAGATGTGGAAGAATACACACTTCATTAAAAACAAAACAAAGGAAAAGCATCACTTGAAAGAGAAATTCAGAAAAAGAAATATAGATGATAAAAAAGAAGCCACAGAGGATTTAATAAATCAACTAAAGACACAGTTGAATCACAGTAGCAGATTATATCACACAGAAGGAAGAATCCTAAGCTTGAAGCCAGGCTTTTGAGATAACCCAGCCAGACAAAAGAAAAAGAAATAGGAAAAAAGCAAAAACTAAAGTCCAACAAGATACAATTAAGTGAAAGATGATCACATTATAGGAGTTACCAAATGAAAAGAAACCTGTTTCATGAGGGTTGGTGAGGTGGCTAGATGGTTAGAGGCACTTGCTACCAAGTTTCATCTGGACCAAGACCTGAGTTCCATCTCTGGAACCTACGTGGTAGGAGAAAACTGACTCCTGTAAATTGTCCTCTGACCTCCATGAATATGCCATTCATGTGGTGAGTGCATACAAGTAAACATATAAATAAATAAAGCTGTAGTAGTTGGAATATGCTTGGCCCAGGGAATGGCACTATTTGGAGGGTTGGGCTTGTTGAAGTGTGCCACTGTGGACATGGTCTTTATGACCCTCAATCTAGCTTCCTGGAAGCTAGTCTTCCTCTGTTTGCCTTCAGAACAAGATGCTCAACTCTCAGCTCCTCCTGTACCATGTCTGCCCAGATTCTGCCATGTTCCCACCTTGATGATAATGGACTGAACCAATTAAATTTTGTCCTTTTAAGATTTGCCTTGGTCATGGTGTTTGTTCACAGCAGTAAAATCCTAACTAAGAAAAGCTATTTAGCTAAATAATAGCTGAAAACTTTCCAGTACTTATTGAGAAATACATGGACACCCAGGTACAATAAATTCAAATGGCCCATTTAGATTCAATTGATTTGGTCCTGTTGAAGATACACTATATTCAAGCTCTCAAAATTCCAAGACAAGAAATTCTAAAACCAAGAGAAGTATGCCAAGTACTATATCAGCAAGGCCTTGGTAGACTAACACTAGAGTCTACAGCAGAAACTTTTCAAAAGTGGATTAAACTCTCCAAGTAAAAGAGTTAAGTTGGCTGAATAGTTTTTTAATGAAATTCAACTGTATGCTATCTACAATTTTTTTTTTAATCTCACAAGAAGGTGCTGAGGAATGGAAAGAAACCCCTTAGCTCCCCAAAAGCAAAACAAGCACAAGAGCCCTTGGCATTCCAAGGCATGGACTGCCCACGAGACTGGCCTACCTAGACGGATAAGGGCAGCAGTGCCTAGATTTTCTCCAGTCTGAATCAGCAACCACTCACTATCCATTTGGCATGGACAATTCAAAAGAAACTATTAGATACTGGGTCTGCCATGAACAGGGAGGATGGGTGACCCAAGGACCTACCGAAAACAACAAATAAAGCCACAGACTTAAGCTATGGAGCTTGGGAAAGAGCCAGTGTGTGAGGACCCCCATATCACACAGGACTTCAACAAGATATTTATTTTTATATGACAAGCTTGTTTGATTTTTAATAATTAAATAAAACTTTGCAAGAAAAGATTAAAAACTAAGTGGATGAGTCTTTAAGGAAACTATAATTATTCTGACGCGTGCAGTTCCCAGGTGTTGAAATATTACACTGTATTCATAAGTGTAGACAGCAAATACAATAAAAAGGAAAATAAAAGGCAAAAAAGTCAATGTTCTTGACTTGCACAAAGACGGGAAAGTGGGTACAGGTAGCCACTGGCAACTCTAAAATAAAATTGTCTCTGATTCCCAAGGTAAATCATTCCTGTTATTTAACCAACTGAACTTTGAGATCAAGACTGGTCAGCCTCACCCTTCTCCCTCCCACAGGTAGGCGGGCAATCCTTACAGGATTTAGGTAGGAGGTAGAAAGGATTTGTGAGAGTGAGGACAGTGACAGAGTGGCTGCATTATGAGTGTCTCTGCTCTAAGCCCCATCCGATTTGCAGGCAGCATCTCTGGCTTCCTCCAAGTGGCCTCTGTGCTCTGTCTGCTCCTGCTGCTGGTCAAAGCGGTCCAGTTCTACCTGCACAGGAAAT
>NC_034595.1:66618408-66619438 GCF_900095145.1 Mus pahari
TAGAGAGGTGGGAACCTTGCCCCTATGGGTTCTTGGTGTAACAATGGTGTACATCTTAGAAATTATCAGGCACAGGAAGGGTTCACACTGCTGGGGTGAGTGAGTGGCTGACCCATACTAGAATTTTCAGGATAGGTGAATTACAAATTAAAATCCCAAAGTCATGGTACATTAAAGGGAAAGAATAGGTAGGACCCTCATATGAGAACACTAATGTTAGTATTTCCACTTGACCATTTAGCTCTTCTTTCTCCTTCCACACACTCTGCAGTATAAGCTATTTGGATTAAAGTACACCATCACTTTCTTGTCCCACAGGGTTCAGCTCAAGAGCATGGCAGAGGTGTATGAAATTACCCAGAATGGAAACTTGGAAGGGACAGTTCTGACCCATTGCCCAGGAAATAAAGTACAGAGCTAAATAGGAGGATACATAGAAAGGTGCACAACAAAGGATTGTGCAATAGGTTCTCTGAAAAAGACATGGGTATGCCGTGTTCTATGCAGATCTGAGGATCAGACCCTGTGATTTTTCTGAGGAACATAGTCTCCATCCAACAGGACTCTCAAATTCAGCTCAGGACCAGTCCCCATATAGCAAAGCTGAGTGATAGCACAAATAGTTCACTGAACTGCCCCAATTCCTGGCAACTTCAGAAAAAACAGAGCTATGTTCCTGTGCTTGCTCTACTCTTGTCTCCAGTCCAAAAACTAAACAAGAGTCCGACTACCTTATCTTTCCTCCAACAGCAATTCAAAGGCGACCGAGAACTACAGGAAGTTGTGTCTTGCATAGAGAACTTTCCAAGTGCCTTTCCTCGCTGGTTCTGGGGGAGCAAAGCCTACTTAACTATCTATGACCCTGACTACATGAAAGTGATTCTGGGGCGATCAGGTGAGAACAACATGCTGTTGTGAAGAGATAAGCACCTTCCTCTTTGGTACTTGCCCTGTCAAATTCTGGAAGAGTGTGACCCTACACACTCTACAGTTCTCTCAGGCTACAACCTAGCATGTGACCAACAACACT
>NC_034595.1:66622443-66624891 GCF_900095145.1 Mus pahari
ACCTTTGGGGACCAGTTTCATTCAAACCACCAACCACATTCCACTCCCTGACATACCCTCCCATAGGCTTGTAGTCATATCCTAGTGCAGAAATACATTCAGTCCAACTTCAAAAGTCCTCATAGTCTGTCATAGCACTGTTCCAAAGCCCAAAGATGAAAGTCTAAGAGACTCTTGCAATCTAACTTTAATCCCCTGTAAAGTCAAAATGAAAAGGCATATGACATACTCCTGATGTGTATAGGATATGCTTTACATTTCCAAACAGGAGAAAAGGAGCATGGTAAAGAAATACCATGAACCAAAGCAAGACTGAAAACAAGTTGGCAAACTCCAAACTCTGCATTTCAATGTCTTATGTCAAAGTGCTCTTAAAATCTCCAACTTCTTCTAGCATTGTTGGCTTGTTCCACTCCTTGTTAGCAGCCCTGCTCAGCAGCTAGCCCACAGCTCTAACATCTCCAACATCTTGGGCTTCTAAGGCAATCGAGACTTCATCTTCACAGCTTCACACAATAGCCTCTTTAATCCTCTGTGCAAGGACACACAAGTCTTGTGCCTGGCCTCAGCAGCTTTCCTTAGTTATAAAGGGAAATTCCATAATTCCTTTCTTCTTCCCTTGACTCTAAAGACAGAACCATGGGGCCAAACTGCTAAGTTCTGATGCTTGCTAGGCCTGGACATGGACCCCTCATTCAATTACATTTTCACCAGCTGGTTTGGATGGTTTCCTTTACTGACTAAGTTTGGCTGTCCTAAAACTCAATCTGTATACCATGCTGGTCTCAAACTTAGAGATTCATCAACCTCTGCATTCTGAATGTGTGGATCAAAGGTATGCACCTCCAGGCATGGCCCTAGGCTGTTCTTTAACTCTTTTTCACCATGTTTAATTTCTTTTTACAAACTGGCAGTTTATCTGGGTGGGGTTTTGGTGTGAGGTCGCCACTTCTTAGCATCAAGCTTTCTTTCATCTGTTTATCTCCTTCAACACAGGCCTTAGCTACATTTCTACTGTCTCATGCCTCCTTTCTCCTCAAAGTATACATTTTGGTTTTTTTTTTTCTTGCTCAGTTTGCTCCTTTTCATTATAGATCTGCATAATAGTGAATACTAATAACCATATGACAGAATTCGTACTAAGCTATTTTAAGATATCCTCTGCTAATGTAATTAATCCAAAACTCTTCACTTTAGCCTTAGGCAGACTCTTTGAACAAGGGAAAAAAGCAGCTACATTCTTTGCCAAAATATCACAAGAACAGTCCCAAGGCCATATACTAAAATTCTTCTCCTCTGAAACCTCTTGAGCCAGGACCCCACAATTCAACTTGTCCTCAGCACCACTGTCTTTCTACTAGAATATGGCCCATTACACCCCACTTAAAGCATTCAACTGCTTTAAAATTTCCAATGTCCATATGACTCCAAACAAAGCATTGTCAGGTCTATCATAGCAGTACCCTACTCCTGGTACCAACTTCTGTCTTAATTAGGGTCACATTTCTGTGAAGAGATACCAGAAAACATTTCATTTGGGCCAGCTTATAGTTTAGAGTTTTAGTCCATTGTCATCATGGGAAGCATGGTGGCACACAGGCATACATGATGATAGAGAGGTAGCTGAGAGTTCTACATCAGATCTAAAAGCAGCAGTTAGAGAGTGAAACACTGGGCATAACTTTAGCATCTGAGAACACAGAGCATGCCCCTCAATGAGGACCTCTTCCAACAAGGCCATACCTACTCCAATAAGTCCACACCTCCTAATAGGGCCACTCCCTGTGGGCCTATGGAGGCTAATTTCATTCAAACCACCACAATGAGTCAATTGTTCTCAGCAAGTTTTGATGAATACATAGTAACTGGGGTCACTGGGGACCCCCATTAGAAATGCCATTCTGGCTACGTGGGGTTTTTAATGCTCTCTACATACAAGTCCTACCATTATCTCAGGCTGAGCTCAGCTTTCCATACACTAATGTATCATCTTTTTTATCCCCTAAAAACAGGATTGTTTATCAGATAAGACATCTTAACTAATTGTAAACATGTGAAACTTGCTTTCTTTCTTATTAGTTTTGATATTTAGTTTTGAAGTAAATTAGAATAAGTGTCCTTTCACAAAGATTTGTTTTGTAATCTGTAAAACATCTGTTATCTAAATTGAAGGACTTAGAACACAGTATCTTAAAATATAGGGAAAGAATTCAGTCAATTGAACACAAGTCTTCTGGGAAAATTAAGTCAATGTTTCTCTCCCACCACAGGACAAATGGGAACGGCTGGCTGGTCAGGACTCCTCTATAGAGATCTTTCAACACATCTCCTTAATGACCCTAGACACTGTCATGAAGTGTGCCTTCAGCCACAAGGGCAGTGTTCAAGTGGATGGGTAAGTGACAACCCTTGAATTTCAGGGCCTTTGTCTTACCAACTGATATGGAC
>NC_034595.1:66624941-66626304 GCF_900095145.1 Mus pahari
CAATCCTACCCCAACCATAGTTCACTGATCCCTAGCTGGGGAGGATGCCTAGACACTCATGCCACCTTTTACTGACTTGAAAATTACAGGGGTTATAAGACAGAGTGAGTGTGTGCCTCAATGTTGTCTATTCCTACCATATAAAAATCTCCCAGAGTCCATTCTATCTGCAGGACAAATGTCTCTACAGTCTAATCTGTCCTTTATCTTCTTCAGAAATTACAAGACCTACATCCAGGCCATTGGGGACTTGAATAACCTATTTTACTCCCGTGTGAGGAATATCTTCCATCAGAATGATACCATCTACAAACTTTCTTACAATGGCCGCTTGTCCAGCCAAGCTTGTCAACTTGCCCATGATCACACAGGTTCTGTTTGCACATTCTGTCTCCCTCNTGTCCTAGGATCAGCTCAAAGGGACTATTGATGATTTATGAGGCATATCCAGACCCTTCAGTGCCCTCCCCTTTAGGACCTGGATCACATACATAATAGATACTTTTACACTGTCAGTATTGGGAGCTGGAACATCAGAATGCTTGGTACTATGTGAGCATCATCATATTGATAATGTGTACTGAGACTTGACTCAACACCTCAAGCAGAGCTTCCATTGCCCATGATACTAAAAGAGGTCTGACCTACATCAGATGACACCAGTCTTCTAATACTGCCCACTCCTTACTCGCTTACCTATATAGAGCACATAGCTTCAGGCAAGGAGACACATGAAGCAACATGGNGCTACTGTAGCTCTCAGGTCTGTGTGATTATTGATGTTCTGGAATAGATGGAGTGATCAAGCTGAGAAAGGTTCAACTACAGGATGAGGGAGAGCTAGAAAAGATCAAGAAGAAGAGACGTTTGGATTTCCTGGATGTCCTCTTATTTGCCAGAGTGAGTATGTACAGCAAAGTCCTGAGAGTCTTCCTGGGAACACAGAAGGAACAAGCATAGCTCTGACAATGCCTGTTGCTTCNCTCAGATGGAGAATGGGGACAGCATGTCTGACAAGGACCTACGTGCAGAAGTGGACACATTCATGTTTGAGGGCCACGACACCACAGCCAGTGGAGTCTCCTGGATCTTCTATGCTCTGGCCACCCACCCTGAGCACCAACAGAGATGTAGAGAGGAAGTTCAGAGCATCCTGGGGGATGGATCCTCCATCACCTGGTAAGAGTTNAAGAAATANAAATGCCCTTATTCTTGNNGTAGAAAGNATTCCCCTGGTCTCCAGTCTACCTGACCTTCAGGATGGACTTTATTTCAGGGATCACCTGGACCAGATTCCCTACACCACCATGTGCATCAAAGAGGCCCTAAGGCTTTACCCACCTGTCCCAGGCATTGTCAGAGA
>NC_034595.1:66627405-66629591 GCF_900095145.1 Mus pahari
AGTCTCTGGATGGTCATTCCTTCAGGATCTGCTCTGAACTTTGTCTCTGTAATTCCTCCCATGGGTATTTTTCCCCATTCTAAGAAAGAAGTATCCACACTTTGGTCTTCCTTCTTCTTGAGTTTCATGCACACACAGCTTTTTTATATGGGTTCTGCAGATCCAGCTTAGGTCTTTCAATCCCCAATAGTCACATATTTTTATCATCCTCTACATTTGATATAATATGTAGACATTTTTGATAAAGAACTACTATTTATATATGAACCAGCAAATATAATGTGACTCTAGACTCTTGCCAAGTTCAAATTATTGGTTACTCTCCATAACCTGATTATTTGATGTTATCAATCACAGAGAAAATGACCTGATACCCAATTAGCAGCCCAAATTCTTTGCACAAATAGTAAATACAGGTTTTTTTAAGCTTATTTCACTAATAGTTTTACATTATACATGCACAAAACACACAGAGAGGGGAGGAGTTTTTCAAATAAGGCAAATTTAAACAAATTAGGATGAGTTTTTTCTTGCAGAACTTGGAATCTTCAATTTGTCTATCTGGATGTCTGTGAAGGAAATAATGAATGAGTTTCCTCACTCCTTGATGACTGACTTCTTTGTCTCTAGATTGTGTTAGAAGTGGAACCCCACAGCTGTTTTCTGCTGACTTTTGCAGTGGCTTGGTATTTGTTCCCTGCCAAACTCATACAGCTATGTAATTCCCAGGGTCTCATTAATGGGGTTGGGAGGGTGAAAGCTTTTGTTAATTTATGTTGATCTTGGTGATGCTGTCAATTGTATAGAAGGCTTCTTGTTTGCTAAGCATCTGCTCTAGGTCTGATCTACTTATCCCAGCCCAAGATGGATAAACTTAGCTTGACTATGTTTAGAGGTAGACCCATAGGTAGTGGATCTATTAGATTAGGGTTGGTCTCACATAGTTCTATATAGTGGCTTTAGAAAGAGAAAGAGAGAGACCACTAAGAGATATACACCTGTCCTCACCATGATAGGATGCAACCAAGGAGAGGGAGCTGTTTGAACTTTCAACTCCAAATCTGTGAGCTAAATAACCTTCTTTTCTTTACAAAGTAGTGTGTGTGTGTGTGTGTGTGTGTGTGTGTGTGTGTGTGTGAAAATTCTTCTCAAAGAAACCTTTGAATGTGTTATTTTTCCTTTCTCTCTCAAATACTATTCACTGGGATGTACAGGATAAAGAATCAGACTAGGTAGATGAATTTCTTTATGAGACAAAGCGAGTGAAAGAGATCAATGAATGCCATGTAAGTTATATGTGATCCCATCTCAGAGAAGCACTAGGGTTGACAGCAAAGATGAACTGATCAGCAGATATAAGACCCTTGCAGTGTAAGGAAAGCAACCGTTGTCTCATCTCATTACATCAAAACCCTAGGACTGCCACATCCTGCTTTGCTGATGTGTAACCCCCCTCTGAAACTTTAGTAACTTCTCTGAAAACGGAGAATAAATCAACTCAATGTCGGGACTTAATATACAACTTTAGTGGAAATCCTTCATCAAATTTAAGTTCTAATTTTAATTATCCCAAAACTCCGGTTCATCTTTCTTGCTTCTCTCTCTTATGCTCCAAGTTTATACTCCTCACTTGTGTCTCAAGTTCCTTTCCACTCATGCACATGTGCTGAAAGTGATGCCCTATAGCACCCAAATCTTTCTGCAGGCATATCATCCCTTGCTCTCTCAGGAACCAAGGAGTGACCCCTGGGTGTAACTCATCTTCTCTCATATTCCTATCTGCCCCACAGGTGTCCAGGTCACACTCTCCATTTATTGTCTCCACCACAACCCGAAGGTGTGGCCAAACCCAGAGGTAGGAGGCCCCCAAGAAGGGCAGAGGAGTCGGTCTCAAGACCAATACCTCCTATTGTTCCCACCTCCGGGCATATTGTCCCCTTGTGGGTTGCAATGGACCTCTACCTGTCATGACTGAGGTGCTGTCTCTCTGCAGGTGTTTGACCCTTCCAGGTTTGCACCAGACTCTCCCCGACACAGCCACTCATTCCTGCCCTTCTCAGGAGGAGCCAGGTGAGACATCCAGTGTATGATGGAATATACTGTGGAGAATATTTGCAGCATACCTTGTTTTTTATCCCCTCTATATATGACATCTCCAGGTATATCCTGATTGGTGGCTATGGGAG
>NC_034595.1:66629861-66636708 GCF_900095145.1 Mus pahari
AGTGGGTCACTTGAGACAAGGTTCATACCAGGATATGCTGATTCCACCTTTGCACTCTTTCCCAACACAATTTTTGAACTGATGTTAGTGCTCACAGCTCTCTTGCAGTTACCCAATGGCCAAAACTTGACAGATAATATATATTCCTCAAATTTCACTTAGAGGCTATGAAGTCTCACTTCAGACAAAAGGCATTAAAAAGGAGGAGAGCAGTCTGCTTTTAAGTAAACCCTCTGTTTTACATATAACACAGCATTTTTTAAGGTTTCTAGTGAGCGAAATAAAAGACACTCTTGAAATAGCTACTGAAAGGGACAAAGACTTTCTGATGGCTTCTAGGAAAATTGTCCCTTGGGACCTGACTCGCTGTAAACTTTCAAAGGTGGTACAGAAGAAGGGTTTCATGAATTCATGAAGTGACAAATCAGTTTTCACAGAACAGGCTACAAGTAAGTTGTTCTTTCAAACACGAGCTATGTACACACACTTTGTGTACTTCAGGATTGAATGCTCTGCTGGCCACTCACTGCAAGTCATGTCTCTGCCACTAGAAGCCAGGAGAGTACTGGGCAACTCAGCTTAAGTTGGAATGAACCATGATGCTGGTGGTGCTTTCTAAGACAGAGTCTCAGGCTTGTCTGGAGCTCATGGTCTCTCTCTACTTCCCAGGCACTGGGATTCAGTCACAGGCTCCCACAGCTTGCTTTGGTCAGAACATTTTAAATTTTTATTGTATTTCGTTCTATTTTTTCATTCCTTAAATTCAAATAAATTAAATTTTAAAAGCCAAGGAAAAATAATTGTTTTAACTGTCAAACTGTTTAAACCACTCCTATGTTTCAGGTGCTATGTTACATAAAAACATAGAAATTGTGATACAATCCATTCCTGCCTCTAAGAGTTCAAAACTGTCATCTACAAAGACAAATATATCTGTAATTAAAATATATTCATCCTCTATTCTTTCACTTGCCCACTTAGCAGTTGCAGAACATGCCATGTTCCTGCCATCATCCCATGCCCTGATTGTGGCATGCCCTTGAATATGGCAATGATGGTGCCTTAGGAGCTTAGGAGGAACAGGGAGAGTCATCGAGAAAATAAGAGCCAGCTGCTCATTGACCAGAGCTTTGGGAATATGAAGCCTAGGGGTGGGGTGGGGAATTGAGGTAGAGGAGCCATGCTCAAACACCTCAACAGCTTGATCTTAAGTAGGAAGTGTGATACCCAGGAAAGAGATGAGAGCAGCAGCCAGAAGAGGATATAGCTGCAGCTAGGCATGTGTTGTTTTGGTTTGTTTAATTTTCTTTTTACTTATTCACTTTATATCCCACTCGCGGCCTCCCTTCCAATCATCCCTCTCACAATTCTTTCCCCTCCCCCCTTCCCTTCACCTCTGAGCAGGTGCAGGTCCCCCTGAGTATCCCCCCTCAACTCTGGCACTTCAAGTCTCTGTGAAACTAGGCACTTCCTCTCCCACTGAAGCCAGACAAAGCAGCCCAGCTAGAAGAACATATCCCACAGACAGGCAACAGCAGAAGCTCCACGGGAAGGAAGGCCCAAATGACTGAGCTCAAATTTTACATAGAAAAGGGAATAAAATAGTCCTAAGAAGCAGATGGAGGGAGAGACCTGGAAAGGAATATGGGGAGGGGAAAGGGGGTTCAGGATCAAGTGTGGCAAAGGACTAGCCATCAGGAGCAATGGCTAGTTGGCCATGGAAATGAATGGAAATTTGAAGCTGACAGGGGTGGGGGGCGAGGGCGCATCTCCAGGATGAGACAGAGACCTGGGATGTGGGAAGAGCCCAAGAACCAATGGGAATGACCTTATCTGTGACTCACTACACTGGGGCTATGTAACCTGAAGGGAGAACTAGGCACTGAACACAGCCTTACCTGGTGGAGGTATAGAGGGTCAACATGGAAGGAAGGTCAGGGAGACCAAAGAAGTCCACAAAAGGAAACTGAAGAAGGAATTGTGAATATTTCTGAAGTAGAGTTAGAAGACTATAGATGCTGATGGATTAAGGAGGTGGGGTACCCTAAGTAGGAGGCAGATGGGGCAGCTACTTGAGGATCCTCAACACAGATTTCCTGTAGGAACTTTTCTACTGATAGTCTAACTTCACACTGTAGAAGCTATGTGCTACACCTCCCTGAATAGAGTAAACTAAGCAATGATTAAACATATTAAATTATTCATAAGTTTGATCTCTAGTCCTTAAAATACTGGCCTAACACATTCCATACCACTAAAATGAGTAGGATCAAAGTGGCCTTGAAAAATGTTAAGGCTATGTATGTCAAAAATTCAGTAGAGCGAAGACCTAGGTTGAAAGTAGGTATGACCTGTAACCACAGCTGTGAGACTGAGCCTGTGACAGTAGGCCCTGAAAGTTGCTCTGGGCTGTTTCAAGGGTCAAACCTTAAAAGAGGTAAGAGGCTAATGACCTTCATTATCCCTTTCTAACCCAGGAACTGCATTGGCAAACAATTTGCTATGAGTGAGCTGAAGGTGATTGTGGCCCTGACACTTCTCCGCTTTGAGCTACTGCCAGATCCTACCAGGGTCCCTGTGCCCTTAGCACGACTTGTGCTGAAGTCCAAAAATGGGATCTACCTACATCTCAAGAAGCTCCACTAATTCTGGTAAGGACAAGGACAGACTCTACAAACATGCTGCCTGACATCTTGTCCTGTCACCATCTTCCTTTCTGTCTGCTCATTTCTTCACACCTATTTGTTCCCTTCCTCCTGTGCTTTCTCTCTCTCTCTCTCTCTCTCTCTCTCTCTCTCTCTCTCTCTCTCTCTCTCACACACACACACACACACACACACACACACACAAACTTGCTCTAGATTCCCCATTTTTCTTTATGTATCCTGCTAGCCACATCTGACTGTGCACCTGATCCTGAACCTCCTGTCCTTCAGCCTTGTCTCCTTGCCTCTTTACTTCCTACCATCTTATTTTTCCCTACATGACTTCTTCATTTTACGAATAATCAATTGTCTCAACCTTGGTGATCTATAATAACTGAAAGTTATTATCTTGCAGTCGTGGAGCTCCAGTGTCTGATATGAGGTTCACTGGCAGAAAGCTAAGCTGTTGGTATGACCAACCTTCTTCAGAGGAGTACCCCAGAGAGTCCTCTCCTCCTCTGTTCAGAATAGATCATCATTCCTTGGCACTGGAATATTCCCCTGCTTCAAAGCCAGCACCCTCCTCATCCCCTCTCTTCTAATGTCCTTCCCTTTTACAAATGCTTATGACATCATCAAGACGCCTAAAAACTCCAAGATAATTTTCACATCTAAATGTATCTTATTTGATCTAACTGACTAAGTCCCTTTTGAATTATGAGGAATTATTCAATTTGTACCATGGGCTCCAAAACTCAAGGCCTGAACATCATTTTGAAGCCATTATTCAGCCTAGTATTATCTTCACATGANTGTTACCTAATNCNTTCATCTAAATCTCCCCTGAATAGNCTCTCTCTACATGACTATTCNTCACACTAGTTTCTCCATCTTCCCTCCTTTCTGAAATAAAGTTCCCAGTGTCATGCACAGCATTTGTCTTCTCTTGATAGATCTGAACACAGGTTCCCATGTTGCTTGAAACTGTTCCTGGATCAGGATCCATGATGAGTTCTCTGCCTGCCCTGATCTGCCATGTTCTGCTTCCTGAGTCAGGCTTCTTGTAGAGCCACAAGTGCANCCACTGTGCTCCACAAAAATAGGACTCCTTCCTATTCTCCTAACCTACCAGTGTCCTGAGCTAGTGCAGGCTGATTCTTAGGAAGGCAAGAGACTACAGACTGGATATTCAGCCCCTGACCAAGGGGAGAGCCAAGGCAAGAATAAGAGCAGAATGTTCAGGCAATGCAGAAAGCTTCATGCTAGCCATGTTGAGAGAACACAGAAAAGTAAGAGCCCAGAACCCTGGGTGTCCAGCCAAGGTCTAACCATAGGATTCCAAATGGAGTGATTGTGTAACCAGAAAGTGGCTCTACTGCCTAAAAGCAATGAGCAAGACTAGCTCAGTTTACCACCTTGTACATTCCCCTACATAATAGACACAAAGAGACATTACAAACCCATAACACATTCCACCCACACATGTGCATAACCAAGAACAATGGAGCCTCATGCTGTGTTTGAAAAATCATCAAAATGAAGCACTGGTCATCTGTAATGGCTACCAGTTCCACTTTCCACTCTCTCCTGAGGAGGCCCTAATACACATACACACACACACACACACACACACACACACACACACATCAGAGTTCTTGGATTTATTCAAACACTCATGAAGAGCTGATATTAATGATGGTGTCTTGATCAAAAGACACCAGAGTCAGGAAGCCTCAGCTCAAGTTCCTTCTAGATCAGTGTCCCTCAAGTTCCTTCCCTTAATACTAAAATTCAGTCTCAGCTTCCTACTATCAAAGACGGGATACCTCCATCCTGTCTATACTACTGATTGCCAAAGTGCTGAAGATATAAATGTTATAGTTTAGACTCAGGTACCACCCAGAGATACATGATGGTTATGACTGGACAATCACCACCCACGTGATAAATGTTGAAATATTAATACATTTATTCAGAGAACTGTTGGTTAAAATAGGGTCCTGCACCCAGCCCACCACAGGGCTAGGGCTGCTCATGGAGGCAGACATGGGGAGTTTGACTTCATGCAACCCACACAACCATCTGGTGGGTGTCAGCTGTGAGAAGCTGCAAGACCCCACTCCAGGGGGGAGGGAAGCACAATCTGGGGTCCCTGCAAAACTGCCATGAGCTGGTTCATAGGTCCTCGGGCCACACAGAGGCCAGGGACAACAGGTTCTAGCTCTTGGACACCACAAACAATTCTGGATGCTGAGAAAGAGCTTAGAATGGGAGTGTTGGCCTGTGGGGATGACTCTGGCCTGAGGCTAAAGGGAAAAGGGCAAGGGGAAGCACTCCAGCTGGATCACAGGGACAAGAGTCCTTGGTTTGTTCAGCAGCGGTTTCGGTTGGTGGAAACCATGTCTGAGAGCACACTGAGGCCTCCCGATGCAGGCTCTTTAGAGGAAGACCTGCTCTGTTACTCCAGCACAGAGGATCCTGATGAGAAGAGGCAGGCCAGGGTTTTAAGGCATTTATTGTCATGAAGGGCAGGGGGTAGTAGAGGCAGAGAAAGGCAGAGAGATGGAGAAAGTAGAGAAGTAAAGGCCAGTCATGGCCACATGAAGAGGGGGGAAGGGAATGTGGAGAAAGGGGGGGGGGGCAAGAGGGAAGAGAGAGAGGCAAGAGTGAGAGAATAAGAGAGTAAGAGAGGGAGTAGTGGGCAAGCAGCCCCTTTTATAGCAGACCAGACCTACCTGGCTGTTGCCAGGTAACTGTAGGGGTGGAATCCAGACAGAATACCAGGGGCTTGGGGCATTGCCCTACCTGACTGATGGCCACAGAATTATGCAATGCTGGAACTTCCTTTCAGGAGCCTGGTGTCTGGGGGCATGGGCAAGTTCCCTCCATCCTTGCAGCGTTATCAGCTGGGTCTCTCCGGTTTAAACCTGGCTCAGCCAGGAAATGGGCTACCTTCAATGGTCCCACAGAGAACTGTTTATCTGTGTGCTAGGACAAAAGAGCAAGTTGGTTACATTAAGGCTTATAGCTAATAGGCACACCATAATGGGACCTTTACATCCCAGCTTCTAGTGAACAGGGAGGTCTTTAGAGGACTTAGCAAGAATCTTAGGGCAGATCTTCCAAGCTTTGGCCTTCTTCCAATCAGAAAAGAATTGGTATTAGGAAAGGTATGTGGCACATTCCCCATGATGCCCTAGAGCAGTAGTTCTCAACCTTCCTAGTGCTTTGACCATTTAATACAGTTCCTCATGATGTGGTGTCCCGTCCCCAGCCATAAAATTAATTCATTGCTACTTCATAAATGTAAGTTTGCTACTGTAATGTAAAATCTGTGTTTTCTGATTACTGTTGGTGGCCCCTAAAAATGGGTCATTTCTATCAAAGGGGTCATGACCCACACAGGTGGAAAACCATTGCGCTAAAAACTTTACCAAGTCTCAGGGCTAGAATTCCTGGCTCCTATTTCTGATCCTAGCTTCTGGTGCACTTTTTTCAATATGGGGCCAATTCCAACATTTGATCCTCCTAGTGTAGTGAGCTTAGACCTTGACCCCTAAAGATATAGGTACCCATAGTCATCAAGAAGCTGCTGCAGGGACTGCTAGTTAGGACCTCTAAATCACATATAGGCCCCAACCTGAACTTCACCCCAAAAGTCCTTTTCATCTTCATGCCTTGTCTTATAGAAAAGAGCTTCCTTTTTCCTGGGAAGCCCCCCCTTTAATGTTATAGTACCACCTTCCCTCCAGATACTGTGACTGCCCAGAGCCCTATATAACTGTGAAACACCAACACCAAGAAGTACCACAGGACACATCCCAAGGAAAACATCATGCCAGTAAAAACATCTTTCATATTCTTTGACTTCGGTGGTGGGTGTTTGCTTTTCAAAGTATAATTTATTTTGTACAGATTTAGTTTAAGCAATTTTCCTTCTGTCTATTATATCCCAAATGCACACTGAGATGGTTAAATAAATGCAGTTATGAGAAATAAATGAAGATTCTCAAGGCAGCCAAATGTTCAGCAAATGTTTATGGAGTGAAGGAATGAGATCTAGAGTCCAGGCATTGAATCATTCCACACACATGTTTACAAGAGAAGGTCTTCCAGCATACTTTCCATGTACATGCTTTTATCTCCCAAGCCCCCCACAGGCAGGGATCCACAATGACTCTATATCCAATCCAGGAGGGCAA
>NC_034595.1:66639293-66642443 GCF_900095145.1 Mus pahari
ATATATATATATATATATATATATATATATATATATATATCCCCTTGTTATTTCGATTCACAGAAAAATAAACCCATATAATGACTCTGAAAGCTAAAAGAAAATTAAACTTTATAATATTTTTATGAAAAGGGAGTTGGAGAGTTGGAGATTTGGGTTCAGAGGCAAGTTTACTCATACTCTGTGAGCCTGGTGTTTGGGACACAGACCTCTGCGCACAAAGTCTAAGCTCTTGCCACATGGTGTAAAGATGGTCCAGTGGTACAGACAATGCTAAAGAGCGTCTAGAGGACTTTCATTCCACCCTCACTGTTCCCACCAACCTACCTGCAGGTAGAGAGCGGCCATCCACAAAGGTTACTGGCTTGCTGAGCAGGCGGTACACTTGGGGTACAGGTGGGTAGAGACGAAAGCACTCCTTGATGCACATGGTCAGGTAGGTCATCTTGGCCAGATCATCCCTGCCAGCAACACAGGACACTTGGGAATTAGGAGCAGTAGGGTCCCAGGAGAGGGTAAGCCCCATCACCAACTTCACCACCACATTGTTTTTGCTTCCTGTCACCACCATATTTCCAACAGAGGTGTCACAGAGGCTCCAAGTGCCTAAGTGTAATGTAATACTGGGTGGTCATGTAGACCTAGCAATCTGGAAGAGGAAGGCACAGGATCCTGGAGATGTTTGTGTACCCAACCCTCAAAGGCAAGGCCAATTTTGTGTCATATAGAGCCTTTCTGAAGTAGCACAAGAACATTTCTTTAATTTCTACTTGGCTTCCCCGTGGGCCTGGAGTGGAAAAAGGTAGCCTGAAAATTATTAGTTGAATGATTCAACCAATTTCTGTGAGTGAATAAAGATAAACTCATATAAATAGTCCTTTGGCTACCAGGAAGCTCAAACCCAAATGTGAGATGCAACCATCAGAACTATATAATATCTTCTTGGGACTAGGGAAGCAGAGGCACAAATCCCTTCCGGTCAGCACCAGCACCGGGTCACCTAAGGGCACAGATTCAGTGGACACCCCCACGATCCCTAGACGACTGCCCAAGCGATCTTAGGATCACTGGTGAGTGGAACACAACATCTGCTCCAATCCAATCCTGCACGGGACCTGAGACAGCACTAGGGCAGCAGAGAACCAGCCTGACCAGGGGCACAAGTCCCTTCCTATCAGCACCAGCACCGGGTCACTTAGGGCACGGAGTCAGTGGACATCCCCATGGTCCCTAGAGGATTGCCCACTAGATCTTAGGATCATTGGTTAGTGGAACACAACATCTGCTCCAATCCAATTGTGACAGGCCTGTGACAGCAGGAACAAGGACACCAGAGCCCTTCCTGACCAGAGGCTCAGGTTCCTTTTGATCAGTTCTGGTTTACCTTGGTTTCAAACGGACCAGACAGTTCCACGGTCTTCAAAGGAGACACCACTTCCATACACTATAACATGCCCAGGATCTTAGGACAACAGGATCCCAGGATAACAGGAGCTGGGTCACAATAGTATTTCAGGGTCTCAGAGGAGTTTGACGGCCAAGAACTCAGACAAACCCAGAATCTCAGGTTCACAGGAGCCCACAATCAAAGAATCACAGAGAAAGCAGGACTCTGAGAAGTCCTGAATCAACTGGGATTATAGGAAGGACAGGCTCCAATCAGATATATTGAGGGCAGCAAGCACTTAAGATAATCAGATGGCAGTTGGTGCCTCTGCCTCCTGCATGAGGTACCCATCGTCCCGGAGCTCCGCCATTAAACTACCTCATGTTTTTACATCAAGATGATTTATTTGTGGTTTTTGGGCATTGCCTTCTCAAGACTAAAGTGGGGAGGGCTCCCCATGAAAGTCTTACATTTGGAGGTCCCACTGAGATTTTTGTGACACCCAGGAACCCCGAAACGAATCCTCTTGGAGGTATGTCTGTGAGTCTTTAAGTCTTACATGTACTTGTTGTATGTTGTCTGAGAGCGGTGCCACTGAGCTTGTGTGTGTGTCGGTGTCTTGGGTTACCGTTTGTGTGTGTGTCGGTGTCTCGGATTACCGGATCCAGTGTATGGTATTCTAGCAGCTGCCATTCGGGCCATGAGGGCCCAGCGACTTGCGGAAGAGGACGCAATTTGGGTCCACAGGCTGCAGCCCTGGGAGACGTTCCAAGGGCGACCCTGAAAGGAGAGGCCAGGGTAAGGGACAGTCAGGAAGGCCTGACTGTCATCTGGCAGAAAGAGTGCCTTTTTCTGCAAGAAAGGGACAGGAGCTGGAACCCCGTATCAGAGGTAGTGTTTGGCTGGTTGTATAAGTCCAGATGCGGACGAGTGTTTAAATGTACTATCATTTGTTGTTCCTGTTTTGTTATTGTCTTTTCTGATCTTTGTCTTGGGACAGACTTTGTTTCTAAATGGTTTTGAAGGTGTATGTTTGCCTGCTGAGCAGGCAGGCAGAACAGACAGGCAGGCAGCCCCATCCTCCTGTGTGGCAGCCGCCTCCTCTGAGGCAGGACCTGGAGGGCTGCAACAAGGAAGTGCTGGCTGGGCGCTGTGGCGCATGTCTGTGGTCCCAGCTACTCAGGAGGCTGAGACAGGAGGATCGCTTGAGTCCAGGAGTTCTGGGCTGTAGTGTGCTGTGCCCATCGGGTGTCCACACTAAGTTCAGCATCAATGTGGTGACCTCCCGGGAGCAGGGGACCATCAGGTTGCCTAAGGAAGGTGAGCAAAGCTGCTCAGCCATGCTTGGAGCTGACAAGAGCACTGGGGCGAGAAGTGGCTGCCAGCGGCTGCAGAGCAATGGCTAGGGATGCCGGGGGGGGGGGGGGGCCAGCAGCGAGAAAGCGCAGGTTCCGCACTGAGGAAGGTTGCTCCAAGCAGGCGGGTTTTCCACTGCATCACTTCCTGAGCATCCGCGCCACGTGCTCAGGTGCGCAGCGGACAGAGAGCGCAGCTGACCAATTTTTAATCCTAACCACCCTCATTTCTTTCAGAAAAAAATCCTGCCAGCCTGACAAGTTTTTACAGGTTTCCCTTAACGTTCCGCACGAGGCGAGCCCCTGGTTTTTGGTTCTCGTAGTCTTTGTGTGTGTGTGTGTGTGTGTGTGTGTGTGTGTGTGTGTGTGTGTGTGTGTGTTTGGTTTTCTCCCTGCATGTAACTAAGA
>NC_034595.1:66644078-66646466 GCF_900095145.1 Mus pahari
AGGCAGGAGGCCCCTCAGCAGAACCAAGGAGCTGGCGGGGAGCCACTCTAGCTCCCCGGCCGACCAGAACAATTTAAAGTTAAGCACCCTCCTTTTTCAAAGAACCCCACAGGACTAACAGGCCTGGTCAAATTGCTGATGTATTCACATCAGCTGACTTGATGACTCTCAGTAGCTTTTGCAGACCCTATTTACCATGGAGGAGAGAGAGAGAGTCCTCCAAGAAGCCTGGAAAAATGTCTGGGATGGTGGTGGACACCCTGTTCAGACGTCGACCAAAATAGATAAAGGGTTCCCTCTAACCCCCTCTTTGGATTATAACACGGCACAAGGTAGGGAACGGCTGCCCAACTACCGCAGGGTTCTAGTAGCGGGGCTGAGAGGCGCTGTTCGCAGGCCTATAAATTTGGCTAAGGTAAGAGAAATTATGCAGGGGACAACTGAGCCCTCCTCGGTCTTTTTGGGGAGGCTTACAGGAGATGCACCCCATTTGACCTTATGTCTGAGGGGCAGTAGGCCTCAGTGATTAGTAGACCCCTGACATTAGGAGAAAGTTTGCAGCAGATTGAGGGATTGCAGGATTATTCTATAAGGGATGTGGTTAGGAAAACTGGAAAGAGAAAAGAGAGAGGAAAAAAGATGGAGACAGGAGGGACAAAAGACAGAAAAAAGATCTGACTCGTTTTGGCCACAGCGATAGATAGGGACAAAGAAAGTAGGGCTAGACAGCTAGGGGACCTGGGAGACAAAAAATGGCAAGGGCTGAGAAGACCCAGAGGAGACAGACCACACCTAAAAAGAGACCAATGTGTGTACTACAAGGATACTGGCCACTGGGCCCGTGAATGCCCTAATTAAAACAGGGGGTAAAGGTGCTGTCTCTCAAAGAAGATAAAGACGAGGGAGGGGAGACGGGGCTCAGCCCCTCTCCCTGAGCCTAAAGATACATTAAAAGTGGGGAAAACCCCCGTAGACTTCCTGGTCGACACAGGCGCAGAATTTTCAGTGCTTTGAACACCATTAAGTAAAGTACCTATCAAAGAAACTGCACTCTGTGGCTAGTAAGTGGTCTCCCTGCCAACGATCGATAGTGACTACAGCTGTGTTGGTAAAAGATGCTGATAAGCTGAAGACGGGGCAGAGCATCACCGTGGTGGCCCTACACTTGCTCAAGAGTGTTATCAGGCAGGCCCCTGACCACTGGATGACCAACGCCCAACTGACTCACTGTCAGAGTTTGCTGCTAACGGAGCGAGTGACCTTCGCTCCCCCTGCTACCTTACTGCCTGAAGCTGGCGAACCCCTCCCCCATACAAAAAACTGGAATTCAGCCACACCTCACAGACCAACCGTGGCCAGGAGCAGTGACCTGATTCACTGATGAAAGCAGCTTTGAAAGCAGCTTCGTGGTGAATGGTAAGTGCAGAGCAGGGGCAGCGGTAGCAGATAAAAAGTCCGGCCAGCAGTCTGCCTGAGGAGATGTCAACATGGAGAGCAGAGCTCATCGCTCTAACCCAGGCTTTAAGACTGACAAAAGAAAAGGCCATTAACATTTACACAGACAGCTGATATGCCTTTACTATGTCCCATGACCATGGGGCAATCTACAGACAGTGTGGACTCTTGACTTCTGCCAGAAAGGTGCTTGTAAAGAGACAGACCTGAGACCTACAGGGAAACCAGCCTGGTACGGAAATAAATATCTTTTAGTCTTTATAGACAACTTTTCAGGGTGGGTCGAGGCATTCCCCACCAAGAGATAGACAGCTAATGTGGTGGCCAAGAAGATACTTGAAGAAATTCTTCCTCGTTTTGGGGTACCCAAGGTAATAGAAACAGACAATGGTCCTGTCCTGCCTTCATCTCCCAGGTAAGTCAGGAATTGGCCAGACAGCAGGGGATAAATTAAAAATTACATTGTGCATATCAGCCCCAGAGCTCAGGACAGGTAGAAAGAATAAACAGGACATTAAAGGAGACCTTGACTAAATTAGCTTTAGAAACCAGCAGGAAAGATTGGACAGCCCTTCTCCCTTACGCTTTATTTAGAGTCCAAAACACCCAATGGGACTTTTGGGTTGACTCCTTTTAAACTGATGTATGGGGCGCTTCCGCCCATCTATGTGACAGGCTCATAAAATTGTAAAAAAGGAGGTCCGGGACACAGGTGCCACATCAGTTTAAAGTAAGAGACTCTGTGAAAAGACATCGAGCAGGGAACCTAGGAGCCAAGGTGGAAAGGACCCTACTCGGTGCAGCTGACGACGCCCACCACCATAAAAGTAAAAGAAATCCCAACCTGAGTTCATGTGTCTCTTGTTAAGGAGGCTGGCTGACCAATGTTGTCAGCAATCACTGGGTCACTGTTAATTCTGCTTCTACTCTTAA
>NC_034595.1:66791404-66798879 GCF_900095145.1 Mus pahari
TGTTGGACATTTTTTCAGCTGCTTCTCAGCAAAGATGTAAAGAAAAGTGTCAACCCCAGGCAGGTTGACTATGTTCCAGCGAACGGCCACAGACACATAGTATATGTATTGCACAAACTGTACTTGATTGGTTTAGGGTAACACGAAGAAGACAATGAATTTAGTCTATAGGGAAATGGTATGGAGATCTAGGAGGAACTGTGAGGGGATGAATATAATGAAAGCATGTTGTATAAAATTTTCAAAGGTTCTTAGCAGTAACTGACAAACAGACTTAAATTCCAAAATGCTTTACAATATGTTCCTTCATTTTGGGGGTGAAAACGTGGGTTCTTGGGTAAAGAATGGAAAGGCCACAATCTAAAAGTCCTAGGTCAGAGGAGAAGAGTACAATGTGGATAGAAAAAGTAGGCATGAAACTAGGGTAAAGTTCAGTGAGATGGAGTATAAGTTATCCCATTCCCCTTTGCTCTAGTTTTTGACAGAGCATAGGATTTGGGAGAAAAAGAAAAGACCTTTGTCCCTAGTAGTTGAGAAATGAATCCCTTGTTATTAGAAAATCAGAGGAGAAGCCTTTGAGAGCATGTCAGCACATTCTAGGGGAGGCAGCCTTGTAGTCCAATAGGGAAGGTTACCAATACAACCATGGACTCTCAATGATTTTTTTCCTTTGAAAAATAACACTTGGCCTGTCTGTTATCAGTTTCTTATCACTGAAATAGGGCAGGGCAACAACCACTCATATTTATTGAACATTTGTTAAACTAGACTGAGTTCTTTTAAGTCAAGGTTTGTCTCTATTATTCTTGCTGCTGTGCATGCCCCTTACCACCCAGCCTGACACACAGCAAGTGTCACCAGCAAAATATCTGACTAGAAGTATCTGTTCTGTTTCCATCCATAACAAGGTCGAAAACCAAGAAAAAGCAAGTATTATTCCACTGGAATAGTGTTTGAAGGTAATAACAAATATTACTCAAAGCCCAGAGACCCAGAATGTCTTTGTAAAGAGGGAAATAGAGCACATAACATCTACTGTTAAAGTTCCCCAAAGGAGATCAAGCTGTAGGTAATACATATGTCTTGATGTCCAGCAGTTTCTGTTTCAACCACAGGCACCTAAAATATTTGCCCTTGGAGAAGCTCAAGCCCAGTGTGCAGCACTGTCAGGTAATCTTATACCTGCAGCATTAACTCAGGCCACCTCTCAAGCTTCTCCTGCACAAACTATCTTGAGCTCCACCCTTACCCCAGAATCCCATGATGTATCCTGCCAGCACCAATAAACTCCCTAAATTTCCACAAAGCAGCCATACAGCTCTGAGCATCTCAGCTTACAAGGCCATAGGAAACAGCTGAGAGACCCTTCCCCCCCATCAGAAGCTCTAGGGGTAACTGGGCAGCCTACCCTGATCAATTCAGGAGTGAAGTCCCCATGAAGACAGAGTGAGCCGCCAGTGAACATGATCTGGTCTCCTACCTGAGACTACTATGTATACCTCAGTCCAGGCATGGTTCTGAGACTATCATGAGGAGTAAAAAAACCCTGAATAAATGAACTCTTGAGTGAATGTGTGCTGTTGGCATGGATGTGACCTTATCAAGGACCCTAGCCTCAAACCCATGGGAACACAGTACAGCGTTGCTTCCCTGGTGTGAGGTCAGTAGGGAGAGCAAAGGTGTATGCAGATGTTGATAGTGTGTATAGAAAGTGTCCACCATAGCCTCTCCCCCTGGAGAGCCTGAAGAACTCTCCCTTATAGAAACTGCACCTACCATGATTAACTAACCCTCCCTCCTTGATTCAAGAGTGCAACCCCCACCCCCCTGTATGAATAAACACAGTGAGCCTGGGGAGAAAAGCTGCAGCTTCTGCATCAGAGACCCCAGGCCACTCAATCCCAGCTCGTTGCGTATGTCTGATTCTCTGTATGTGTGTGCTTGTCATTTCTTCATTCCCTTGCCACTCCAGTCAGGTCTATCCTGTACAAGGACTGAGTAGAAGCTAAAGAGCACCAAATTCCTGGGGCCAGGCTGATCAGAACTTCTGCAGGCCCAGCAGTGGTGACACATGCTCTTAGTCCCAGCTTTCAGGGGACAGAGGCAAGTAAGTCTATATGAGTTTGAGGTGAGGCTGGAATACAAAGCGTTTCAAAGAGGAGGAAAAGGAGATGAGGAGGATAAGGAGAAGAAGAAAAAGAAAGAAGAGGAAGAGGAAGGCCTTCTTCCCTGGAGGGCCTTAGAAACTGACTAGCACCCTTTCCTGCTTGGACTGTGTCAGGCATGCATTGCTTTCCTGGATCCATCAGATCAGCCCTATCTTGTGTAAACAACAGAGACTAAAATTTGACCTCCTCACCCTCAAACACAACAGCATGCATTGTGCTCACTGGTACAAAAGGCTAGCTCCTAAGGAGAGTCTCAGCAATAGCCCATAAACACCTGAGGGCTAGGCCACACACACACAGGTAACTGAAGACACTGCATGGGAACCACAAAACTGGAACTAAGGTCAGTGTAACCACACTACCAACTCCCTGGCACAACTCCAGGACAAAGTACCTGCTGGGGAAAAAGCTATCCTATAAAAGCAGCAAAGGCAAATGATTAACCACACATGGATCGGAATAACGGAACAGCTAACATAATAAAAATATCTTTCTAGTAAGTGCCACGAAAGAAAAAATATCAGTGGGTTGCCATCAAGAAAAGCAAAGCTCAACATGATGATTTTAAGGAAATTTGACAAGATGTGGAAGAATACACACTTCATTAAAAACAAAGCAAGCGAAAAGCATCACTTGAAAGAGAAACTCAGAAAAAGAAATATAGATGATAAAAAAAGAAGCCACATAGGATTTAATAAATCAACTAAAGACAGTTGAATCACAGTAGCAGATTATATCACACAGAAGGAAGAATCCTAAGCTTGAAGCCAGGCTTTTGAGATAACCCAGCCAGACAAAAGAAAAAGAAATAGGAAAAAGGCAAAAACTAAAGTCTATAAGACCAACAAGATATGATTAAGTGAAAGATGATCACATTATAGGAGTTACCAAATGAAAAGAAACCTGTTTCATGAGGGTTGGTGAGGTGGCTAGATGGTTAGAGGCACTTGCTACCAAGTTTCATCTGGACCAAGACCTGAGTTCCATCTCTGGAACCTACGTGGTAGGAGAAAACTGACTCCTGTAAATTGTCCTCTGACCTCCACGAATATGACATTCATGTGGTGAGTGCATACAAGTAAACACATAAATAAATAAAGCTGTAGTAGTTGGAATATGCTTGGCCCAGGGAATGGCACTATTTGGAGGGTTGGCCTTGTTGCAAGAAGTGTGCCACTGTGGACATGGTCTTTATGACCCTCAATCTAGCTTCCTGGAAGCTAGTCTTCCTCTGTTTGCCTTCAGAACAAGATGCTCAACTCTCAGCTCCTCCTGTACCATGCCTGCTCAGACACTGTCATGTTCCCACCTTGATGATACTGGACTGAACCAATTAAATTTTGTTCTTGTAAGAGTTGCCTTGGTCATTGTGTTTGTTCACAGCAGTAAAACATTAACTAAGGAAATCTATTTAGCTAAATAATAGCTGAAAGTTTTCCAGTATTTATTGAGAAATACATGGGCACCCAAGTACAGTAAATTCAAATGGCCCATTTAGATTGAATAGATTTGGTCCTGTTGAAGACACACTATATTCAAGCTCTCAAAAGTCCAAGACAAGAAATTCTAAAACCAAGAGAAGTATGCCAAGTCCTATATCAGCAAGGCCTTGGTATACTAACACTAGAGTCTACAGCAGAAACTTTTTTTTTAATTCTTTTTATTAGATGTTTTCTTCATTTACATTTCAAATGCTATCCCAAAAGTCCCCCATACCCTCCCCCCACCCTGCTCCCAAATGCAGACACTATTGCATACGCCAGCAAGATTTTGCTGAAAGGACCCTTATATAGCTGTCTCCTGTGAAGCTTTGCCAGTGCCTGGCAATTACAGAATTGGATGCTCACAGTCAGCTAGTGGAGGGAACACAGGGCCCCCAATGGAGGAGCTAGAGAAAGTACCCAAGGAGCTGAAGGGGTCTGCAACCCTACATGTGGAACAACAATATGAACTAACCAGCACCCCCAGAGCTCATGTCTCTAGCTGCATATGTAGCAGAAGATGGCCTAGTAGGCCATCATTGGGAAGAGAGGCCCCTTGGTCTTGCAAACTTTATATGCCCCAGTACAGAGGAACGCCAGAGCCAAGAGGTAGGAGTGAGTGGGTAGGCAGAAACTTTTCAAAAGTGGATTAAACTCTCCAAGTAAAGGAGTTAAGTTGGCTGAATAGTTTTTTTAATGAAATTCAACTATACGCTATCTACAATTTTTTTTTTAAATCTCACAAGAAGGTGCTGAGGAATGGAAAGAAACCCCTTAGCTCCCCAAAAGCAAAACAAGCACAAGAGCCCTTGGCATTCCAAGGCATGGACTGCCCACGAGACTGGCCTACCTAGACGGATAAGGGCAGCAGTGCCTAGATTTTCTCCAGTCTGAATCAGCAACCACTCACTATCCATTTGGCATAGACAATTCAAAAGAAACTATTAGGTACTGGATCTGCCATGAAAACCCAAGGACCTCCCCAAAACAACAAATAAAGCCACAGACTTAAGCTATGGAGCTTGGGAAAGAGCCAATGTGTGAGGACCCCCATATCACACAGGACTTCAACAAGATATTTATTTTTATATGACAACTTTGTATGATTTTTAATAATTAAATAAAACTTTGCAAGAAAAGATTAAAAACTAAGTGGAAGAATATTTAAGGAAATTATAATTATTCTGCTTAACTTACGTGTGCAGTGCCCAGGTGTTGAAATATTACACTGTATCCATAAGTGTAGACAGCAAATACAATGAAAAGGAAAATAAAAGGCAAAAAAGTCAATATTCTTGACTTGCACAAAGAGGGGAAAGTGGGTACAGGTAGCCACTGGCAGCTGAAAAATAAAATTGTCTCTGATTCCCAAAGTAAATCATTCCTGTTATTTAACCAACTGAACTTTGAGATCAAGACTGGTCAGCCTCACCCTTCTCCCTCCCACAGGTAGGCGGGCAATCCTCACAGGATTTAGGTAGGAGGTAGAAAGGATTTGTGAGAGTGAGGACAGTGACAGAGTGGCTGCATTATGAGTGTCTCTGCTCTAAGCCCCATCCGATTTGCAGGCAGCATCTCTGGCTTCCTCCAAGTGGCCTCTGTGCTCTGTCTGCTCCTGCTGCTGGTCAAAGCGGTCCAGTTCTACCTGCACAGGAAATGGCTAGTCAAGGCTCTCCAGCAGTTCCCATCACCTCCCTATCACTGGTTCTTTGGACACNAGGTATGAAGGAAGGAGAAGAATGGGTGGGAGAGCAGGGAGGATGGGTGNCTAAGAGACCAGCCATCAAATTCACAGGGCAAAGCCTGATATATAAAGAGTCCAAATGCCTTGTAAGATGCTCAACTCAGGCTGAGGTATGTCATCCTAACAATAGGGTTATTGTCTGGCTGTTGCTCAGCTCTANACTGATAGTTTTGCACTTTGAAAGTTTTGGTTGGTCTTACCTAGTCGCTTCCTCTTCTGGCTGAGTACCCTTAATATCTCTGCTGTTCTCAAACAACTTTTAAGTAGTTCCTTGACAAGTTACCTATGACTCTTCTCTCCAAGCTCGGGGTTTGCCTGGGAAAGTAGATAGAGAGGTGGGAACCTTGCCCCTATGGGTTCTTGGTGTAACAATGGTGTACATCTTAGAAATTATCAGGCACAGGAAGGGTTCACACTGCTGGGATGAGTGAGTGGCTGACCCAGACTAGAATTTTCAGGATGGGTGAATTACACATTGAAATCCCAAAGTGATTTCAATGTGAGAGATCTTTGAAAAGTTATTGCAAAAAAATAGAGCAAAATACCCAGAACATTACCTACAATAGTTACCTACAATATTTAGTTACCTACAATAGTTAGTTACCTACAATAGTTACCTACAATAGTCACCTACAACAGTCACCTACAATAGTTGGTCTCTACCATGTCCACCACACAGCTTTACCCTTGCCCTGACCTTCAGAGGGTTGGTTTGTTTTTAACTTCCATGTTTGGTTTGACATTAAATGTTCTAGAAATGAATCTGGTTTTTTAACTCTGCTTTTAACTTGGATCCCTTGTTGTTGTCTTTAAGGATCATGAAAGTCTATGTCTGACACCTGTGGTTATTAATAAAAAGACACATCAAAGTTTTGGAAGACTGACAGACAGAAATAAAACAATTTGTAACAAAAGCATACCAGATAAAAAGAAAAATTGATGACCTGGTTCTCATCAAAATAAACCTTTCCTCTCTTTAAAAAGGAAAAGAAAAAAAATAAAGAAAGAAATCCCAAAGTCATGGCACATTAAAGGGAAAGGGTGCGTAGGACCTTCATATGAGAACACTAATGTTAGCATTTCCACGGGGCCATTTAGCTCTTCTTTCTCCTTCCACACACCCTGCAATATAAGCTACTTGGATTCAAGCAAACCATCACTTTCTTGTCCCACGGGGTTCAGCTTAAGAGCCTGGCACAGGTGTATGAAATTACCCAGAAAGGCAACTGGGAAGGGACAGTACTGACCCATTGCATTATTATCACCCCAGGAAATAAAGTACAGCGCCAAATAGGAGGATACATGAAAATGTGCACAACAAAGAATTGTGCAATAGATGCTATGAGAAAGACATGGGTATGCTGTGTTCTGTGTGCAGATTTGACGATCTGACCATGTGAATCCTCTGAGGAACACAGGTCCATCCAACAGCACTCTCAAATCCAGTTCAGGTCTATAGCAAAGCTATGATGGATAACACAGATAGTTCATTGAACTGCCCCAATTCCTGGCAACTTCTGAAAACACAGATCTATGTTCCTGTGCTTGCTCTATTCTTGTCTCCAGTCCAAAAACTAAACAAGAGTCCGACTACCTTATCTATCATTCAACAGCAGTTCAAAGGTGACCAAGAACTACAGGAAATTGTGTCATGCATACAGAACTTTCCAAGTGCCTTTCCTTGCTGGTTCTGGGGGAGCAACGCCTACTTAACTGTCTATGATCCTGACTACATGAAAGTGATTCTGGGGCGATCAGGTGAGCATAACATGCTGTTGTGAAGAGATAAGCACCTTCTTCTTTGGTACTTGCCCTGTCAAATTCTGGAAGAGTGTGACCCTACACACTCTACAGTTCTCTCAGGCTACAACCTAGCATGTGACCAACAACACTCAATACTGAAAACCAAATCCCTTAGGCTAATGTCTTGATCTTTCTTTGTTATTTAATCAAATTAAGATGGTAAGTTGTTAATTGTTCCAGGTTTGAAATCTCTAACTGTATCCTGCCTGGACTCATAGGATACCTAAGTTCCTAAGCCACCAAACACACACACACACACACACACACACACACACACAC
>NC_034595.1:66799639-66803215 GCF_900095145.1 Mus pahari
AGCCCTGGCTGTCCTAGAACTCACCCTGTAGACCAGGCTGACCTTGAACTCAGAAATCTACCTGCCTCTGCCTCCCAAGTGCTGGATTAAAGGCATGTGCCACCATTGCCCAGCTGGTCTCTCTGACTTGTTCCCACATATACATTCACCTCTTTTTGGCCCAGGGTATGGTTTGCTCTTGTTGAACGGACAGGCATGGTTCCAGCGCCGGCGGATGCTAACCCCAGCCTTCCACTATGATATTCTGAAACCCTATGTGAAAAACATGGCCGACTCCATTCGACTGATGCTAGTGAGTTCATTTCACTTTGTTCTCTTCTACTTCCCTCAGCTCTGCTGTCTTTTCTACATTAGCTGCTTGTTCTGCTACTACTACTGCCACAGCTGCCAGAGCTACTGCTACTGCTGCTGCTGCTGCTGCTGTTCCTCCTCCTCCTGCTCCTTCTCCTTTTCCTCCTTCCTCTTTCTTCTCTTCTTACTGCTTATACTCTCCTCTCTCTTTCTCTCTCAATCTCTCTCTTCACCTACTCAGTGTATACATCAACAACCTTCTCATATAGATTCCACTATGAATACAGGTTCTTCAAATATAGTTGGAACAGAAAATTTCCAGGTACTAGGACATGGTCATACTTGCTCATTGCCCAAGGCAAAGAGCACCAGGCTACTCTTCTCCCTCTTCAAATCTTCAACTTCAGAGACAGTTCTCAGGATAATACTTCGTTGGGGTTTCCCTTGGGTCNCAGTGCCTCTGCACAGACNTGAGTGACTCATCAGGGAGATAGACTCCAGATCCACATTGTCATAGCCAAACCTGCCATACCACCACCTTTCAACAGGACTCTGGATTATGACTGTTTTAGTTCATTGAAGCTAGCTTACAGTTCAGAAGTTTAGTCCATTACCATCNTAGTGGAAANCATAGTAGGCATACATGCTATGCTGGAGAGGTAGCTGACAATTCTACATCCTGATCCAAAGGCAGCAGAAAGAGAGTGAGACATTAGGTGTGCCTTGAGCATCTGAGTTCTCAAAGCCTACCTCCAATGACCACTTCCTCCAACAAAGCCGCACATACTTTAACAAGGCCACACCTCATAATGNACCTTTGGGGACCAGTTTCATTCAAACCACCAACCACATTCCACTCCCTGACATACCCTCCCATAGGCTTGTAGTCATATCCTAGTGCAGAAATACATTCAGTCCAACTTCAAAAGTCCCCATAATCTAACATGGCACTGTTCCAAAGTCCAAAGATGAAAGTCTAAGAGACTCATGCAATTTAACTTTAATCCCCTGTAAAATCAAAATGAAAAGGCATATGACATACTCCTGATGTGTACAGGATATGCTTTACAATTCCAAACAGGAGAAAGGGAGCATGGTAAAGAAATACCATGAACCAAAGCAAGACTGAAAACAAGTTGGCAAACTCCAAACTCTGCATTTCAATGTTTTATGTCAAAGTGCTCTTAAAATCTCCAACTTCTTTCAGTGTTGTTGGCTTGTTCCACTCCCTGTTAGCAGCCTTGTTCAGCAGCTAGCCCACAGCTCTAACATCTCCAACATCTTGGGCTTCTAAGGCAATCGAGACTTCATCTTCACAGCTTCACACAATAGCCTCTTTAACCCTCTATGCAAGGACACACAAGTCTTGTGCCTGGCCTCAGCAGCTTTCCTTAGTTATAGAGGGAAATTCCATAATTCCTTTCTTCTTCCCTTGACACTAAAGACAGAACCATGGGGCCAAACTGCTAAGTTCTGATGCTTGCTAGGCCTGGACATGGACCCCTCATTCAATTACATTTTCACCAGCTGGTTTGGATGGTTTCCTTTACTGCCAAAACTTGGCTGTCCTAAAACTCAATCTGTATACCAGGCTGGTCTCAAACTTAGAGATTCATCAACCTCTGCATTCTGAATGCTTGGATCAAAGGTATGGACCTCCAGACCTGGCCATAGAGGTATGCACCTCTAGGCTTTTTAAAAAACTTTTTCCACATTTCTTTAATTTCTTTTTAAAAATGGAAGATTATCTGTGTGGGGTTTTGGTGTGAGGTTGGCACTTCCTTATTGCACTTAGCATCAAGCTTTCTTTACTCTGTTTATCTCCATCAACGCAGGCCTTAGGTACATTTCTACTCTCTGGTGACTCCTTTCTCCTCAAAGTATACATTATGTTTTTTTTTTCTTGCTCAGTTTGCTCCTTTTCATTATAGATCTGCGTAAGAGTCAATACTAATAACCATATGACAGAATTCATACTAAACTATTTTAAGATATACTCTGCCAATGCAATTAATCCAAAACTCTTCACTTTAGCCTTAGGCAGACTTTTTGAACAAGGGAAAAAAAGCAGCCACATTCTTTGCCAAAATATTGCAAGAACAGTCCCAAGGCCATAAACTAAAATTCTTCTCCTCTGAAACCTCTTGAGCCATGACCCCACAATTCAACTCATCCTCAGCACCACTGTCCTTATACTAGAATATGGTCCATTAAACCCCACTTAAAGTGTTCAACTGCTTTCAAATTTCCAAAGTCCATATTACTCCAAACAAAGCATGGTCAGGTCTAACATAGCAATACCCTACTGCTGGTACCACCTTCTATCTTAATTAGGGTCACATTTCTGTGAAGAGATACCAGAAAACATTTCATTTGGGCCAGCTTATAGTTTAGAGTTTTAGTCCATTGTCATCACGGAAAGCATGGTGGCACGCAGGCATACATGATGCTAGAGAGGTAGCTGAGAGTTCTAATCAGATCCAAAAGCAGCAGGAAGAGAGTGAAACACTGGGCATAGCATGAGCATTTGAGACTACAAAGCCTGCCTACCAGTGACCACCTCCTCCAACAAGGCCACACCTCCTGATAGGGCCACTCCCTGTGGGTCTATGGAGGCTAATTTCATTCAAACCACCACAATGAGTCAATTGTTCTCAGCAAGCTTTTGATGAATACATAGTAACTGGGGTCACTGGGGATCCCCATTAGAAATGCAATCCTGGCTACTTGGGATTTTTATGTTCTATACATACAAGTCCTACCATGACCTCAGGCTGAGCTCAGCTTTCCATACACTGATGTATCATCTTTTTTATCCCCTAAAAACAGCATTGTTTATCAGATAAGACATCTTAACTAATTGTAAACATGTGAAACTTGCTTCCTTTCTTACAAATTTCTATATTTAATTTTGAATTAATTTAGAATTATATAAGTGTCCTTTCACACAGATTTGTTTTGTAATCTGTAAAACATCTGTTATCTATATTGAAGGACTTAGAACACAGTATCTTAAAATATAGGGAAAGAATTCAGTCAATTGAACACAAGTCTTCTGGGAAAATTAAGTCAATGTATCTCTCCCACCACAGGACAAATGGGAACGGCTGGCTGGTCAGGACTCCTCTATAGAGATCTTTCAACACATCTCCTTAATGACCCTAGACACTGTCATGAAGTGTGCCTTCAGCCACAAGGGCAGTGTTCAGGTGGATGGGTAAGTGACAACCCTTGAATTTCAGGGCCTTTGTCTTACCAACTGATATGGACTTCTCTGTGATGCAT
>NC_034595.1:66804645-66805684 GCF_900095145.1 Mus pahari
GAATCTCTGAGTGCCCGTTCTTTTTCAGTAAATAAATGCTTCTTACTTATAAAGTACAATAATGTACTTAAATGACCTCCTATACAGTTAAATGATCTCCANTTCTGCTGCTTTGCATGAATAACATTGCAAGCATCTCTTCTTTTATCAGCTAACATTCATTCTTCTTTGGAATCTATGGTCTCATCATGGTGCATCCATTCTAANTTGGGAACAGTGACATTCTTCAATCTTTACACTCCAGACTCAATTCCAGATGCCAACACCATATAATTCATTGCTACACTTATTCTTCAGATGTCCTCACTGTCACGTGTGAGTTTTCATGTTGGGGCTGGAAACACAGGCATATGTTTGTACATACAAGTGGGAATCAGAGGTTCAATGTTAGTTGTCATTCCACAAGCACTGTCCAGGAGTCTTGCACTGGCCTGCAAGTCACCTATTAGGCTAGGGTGGCCAGTGAGTGGAAGGAACCTGCCTGTCCACACCTCACCAGCAATGGAGCATGTGCCACCACATGCAGATTTTTTTTATTAGATATTTTCTTTATTTACATTTCAAATGTTATTCCCTTTTCTAGTTTCCCCTCCAAAAATCCCCTATGCCTTTCCCCCTCCCCCTGCTCCCCAATCCACAACCCACCCACTCCCATTCCTGGCCCTCATCACATACCTATTCTAAAATTCAGACCAAAGCCACTATATATACTCGATATGTTAATATATACTCGATATGTTTTTTCATATCAAAGAATTTTTTGCTACTGCTCTTTGTTGAAGGTGAAGGTGAAGCTGTCTGGAGACTGGCTGTAGGGTGTAGCTGACCTGCTTGAAACACAAAGTCAAAACAGTTGTAAAGTAACAGGATAAAAAGCTTCTCTGGGAAAGGCCAGGTACTCTATTCAGTTGCAAATTAGCAACGATCAAGCTCAGACAATAGCTTCTAGGTGTGGGGGAAGTGGCTTTGGGAATCACAGAAATGCTGTAAATTCTCTGTTAGTGGAGGCTGTGCTCCAAATTAACTCTTTCGGCTAAGA
>NC_034595.1:66806099-66807540 GCF_900095145.1 Mus pahari
AATTCCTTGTCCCATGGGGTTATAAGGAATTCCAGTTTTATGTTTAATGCCAAATTCCTTACAAAATGAAATAAAATTGTTGCCAATATAAGCTGGGCCAGAGCAAGCAACCAATCTTTACTGTGCTGTTTCAGCCAAATATATTGATCGGCACTATAAGGATGAACAATGATATCTGGCCCTTTGCCAAAATAAGTTAATGCCTGCTTCCTTCCAAGCATAATCATTTGGCCTACTGCTTCATAATATGGCAGAATATTACGTTTAGGGCTCTTTGCCACAACAATTTTGTAGGTGTATGAATTGTATTAAAAATTAACAGATGTAAAGGCAAAGAGTAATCTTTATAAGTAACACATTGTTTTTCAATGGCTAACTGGTCTTTTAGTTGTTTCTCTTAAAGAGCAGAAAGCCTGAAAAGGTATCAATAGTCACATGTGCGTATTTTATTTATTTATTAATCAGAAATAAGAGTATCCTTTTGCAGTAATTGAATAAGTCCTCAAGAAATAGCACCATTATGTGGAAATAAGTAAAAGCTGAGGACACTAAGAACAAATTTTTACAATTTGACATGCACATTTTCTAAAAATAACAAAATATTATCTTAAGCCAGTACTATTTTGATGATGTAAAGAATGAGATTATATGGCCAATTATTCTTGTGTAAGGTCTAAAATCTGCCCAGGATATAAATTTAGCATGGCATTGCCTTACGAGGTCTTGTCCAGGCAAGCTAGGACAATTTCTTAAATGTCCAAAGATAAGTATTTTTTTAAAGAACAGCATTTTTTGTTATGAGTTGTATATGCATAAACAATTGCAAATTTGCGACAAATTGAGAATTTATAGTATTTGAGAGACAAACAATTTTTAAGCAATTTTAAGCTCTGAGATATATTGACTATTAATATACAAATTAAAACTTGATTGTTTAACGTTTTTAAACACCGTCTACAGCACACAATTTAATCATCTGTGCTGAAGCAGGAGGAAACTAAAAAGAATAAACATGTGATCCAATTCACATATACTTTCCTTTATAAAAAAGCTTCTTTAAATACAGTAAAAGGGATGCATGCATGCATGAATTTATAGAAGATACAAATGCATGCATAAAATCAATTTTTATCTTTAGGATGATTATCAACTTTATCTAAAAATGATGGTATACAATAGGTCAAATATTAGTATTCTGCAATAACCAATTAGATTGCTGTTTGGAACAAGGAATTCTTAATTTTTAATTAGTACCACAGCAACCTTACAATAGGATGTTTAAACTTTTCTTGGAGAAGAAAAATGATCTTACATTAATGCCTTCTCTTTGCCAAAACAATTGCTGTGGGCACACTTAATCACCATAACTAAGATAAGCAGCTAGTATTTAGCTACCAATGATTATAATTGATAACAATTATAAAAGCTTCCTTTATTTTCT
>NC_034595.1:66808130-66814934 GCF_900095145.1 Mus pahari
AAAAAAAATAATAATTTTATATGAAGTAGGCAAGCCAGACTGTAATGCCTTTATGATTGACCTTTTATAAATTTTGAATTTAAACTTTATTATGAACAACATCTGGATAGATCTGAAACAAATGTTTAGCTAAAAAGAAATCTCCCTGAAGGCAGGGAGGGGTGAGGTCCCAAGAACTTCCTTAGGCACGGTTTGTAAAACAAAAGAAAAGCCACACAAGCTTACCTGAGGCTGCTCTAAGCATTTGATCTGAGTCTTGGCCCTCCTGCAGTGAGGACAGATTTTAGGGGGGCAATTGATTGTCAGTCTATGCCTCCAATTTTGGACAGTCTTAAGATTTTTAAAACATTTAAAAATTGTGGAAAAGTTCCTTGAATGGTAATTCCCTGCAAGGCAGCAACCATAGCGAAGTTGTATGAGAGTCCAATTTTTGCAGAAGGATGAAATATTTAGATAAGTCTGTCTTTTGCTTTGTATGGCTGGGTGGCCACAGAGAGCTGTATTAGTGCTCTCATAAGATGATTACTCTTGTAACAACCCTAATTACAATATATGGGTGAATTAAAGATCTAAAATTTGTAATCGAACTGCAAGCTGCAGTCAATGGAACATTGGCAATTTTAACCATAATTTTTGAGTTTTTATGCAAACTTTTGGTAAGCAAAATCCAATTTAAAAACACTTTATCATCTTTGAAATCAATGTTAGAAGCATCACTAGCACGTTACAAAGTTTGGCTGCCAATTTATACCTATGAATGTATGACGGCAAATTTTAATGCGTTATTAAAAAGTCATTGTTTTAAATCTTATCTCTAAGTCTACCTTTTAGGATAAGAATCACGGTAAATATTATCTCAATTAGAAGTTTTCCTAGAGGCCTAGTTTTTTGGCCTGCTTTTTGCCACGTGTTTAAAATGACTCCAACCCTGAGTTACCATTTTAAAGCTAACCTTTTTGTTACCAATGTTATAACCTTTTAATTAAAGTCAATAACTTATAACTCTATGATAAAGCCATGCAGAGCATTGTTACACCCTTAAGACCAGTCAAAAACCAAATGAAGCAGCTACACAAATTATAAATTTAGACCACAGAATTTTACCTTTTTAGCTATAATCTTAAAATAAAAAGCACTTTGTAGTTTGCTAGACACAATAATTATGGGAATTTTTTAGGAAAAAAACCAACTATCAGCTGTTTTGCTTTAAAACTAAGAGTTTGCAGTTTCTCAGCAGGGGCTCCCCTGCTGGGCTTGATTCTTGGCTAGGCTATGGGCCTCTCTTGGGCTCCACTGTGTAAACTGAGACTGAGTTGTCAGTATCTTCCAACATGAAACACAGAACAGTCACTCATTCAGACAATGAAACAAAAACATACATGAATTGACACGTGGACATACATTGGTGCACCAAACAGACAATACATAGAAGGTAGAGAACTTGATGTAACCAAATCTGAGTGTCTCCTGCGGGGGGCCAGAGAGAAAGCCAGACATCTCCGGATTTCACTCTGTCCCTAGGAGAATTCTAAAATCCATTTTCCTTCTCTCTTGATCTCTCTCTCTCCCAGGTTCTCTTGTCTAATTTTTTTTTCTCTCTGAACCATGGGCAGCAAGAATCTATCTGTTTTACAAAATTTTCTAACACCTTTTCTTCAAACCTGAAGCAGCTCTTGAGGGCTGCAGGCAAATGCCTGTTTAGAACCTTAAACCCTATTCCTCTCACCTGAAGCAGTTCTTGAAGACTGTGGACAAAAGCCTGTTTAGAATTTTCTTTTTCCATTTTCCGCTGTCCACCCCTAAGTGGCATTAGTGCCAGGTCAACACAATACCAGCTTAGACCTTCTTACTCTTTTCTTCTCTTGGAGCTCCACATAGGACAGGGACAGCACTTCCTCAGTTTGTCCCACCTTGTTCAGGTCCCACGTTGTAGCGCCATCTGAGAGGGCTGCCCGCAGCCACACTCCAACCATGTCTGTCCTGAAAGGCAGGTTGGGCTGGAAGGAAAAAGACAGCAAGAAAGAACCAGGCTAAGACAGGAATCCTGATCAAAGCCTACAAGTTTAATAAAGTTCTGAGTTTATAAAGCAGGGGACGACCATCCCCACCACCCATTCTTGGAGCATAGTTCAGGTACAAGCCAGTAGGTGGATCTTCAGGAAGGCATCTCTGGAGACTCTCAGGAGCTAATCAGCAGAACAGTGGCAGCTGCAACAATAGAGCAGATCCATAGATACCAACACAGGTGGCCCTGTGCTTAGCAGGAGCAGGAGCAGAGGTCTCCAAAAGCCTGCCTCAAGGCTGAAGGGAGCCAGCACTAGGGTTGACGGCAAAGATGAAGTGATCAGCAGATACAAGACCCCTGCAATGTCAGGAAAGTGACCCTTGTCTCCGCTCATTATGTAAAAGCACTAGGACTGCCACATCCTGCTTTGCCTATATGTAACCCCCCTTTGAAACTTTAGTAACTTACCTGAAAAACCAGAATAAATCAACTCAATGTCAGGAATTAATATACATCTTTAGTGGAAATCCTTCATCAAATTTAAGTTCTAATTTTAATTATCCTAAAACTCCAGTTCATTATTCTTGCTTCTCTCTCTTACACTCCAAGTTTATACTCCTCACTTGTGCCTCAAGTTCCTTTCTACTCATGCACATGTGCTGAAAGTGATGCCCTATAGCACCCAAATCTTTCTGCAGGCATATCATCCCTTGCTCTCTCAGGAACCAAGGAGTGACCCCTGGGTGTAACTCATCTTCTCTCATATTCCTATCTGCCCCACAGGTGTCCAGGTCACACTCTCCATTTATTGTCTCCACCACAACCCGAAGGTGTGGCCAAACCCAGAGGTAGGAGGCCCCCAAGAANGGCAGAGGAGTCGGTCTCAAGACCAATACCTCCTATTGTTCCCACCTCNGGGCATATTGTCCCCTTGTGNGTTGCAATGGACCTCTACCTGTCATGACTGAGGTGCTGTCTCTCTGCAGGTGTTTGACCCTTCCAGGTTTGCACCAGACTCTCCCCGACACAGCCACTCATTCCTGCCCTTCTCAGGAGGAGCCAGGTGAGACATCCAGTGTATGATGGAATATACTGTGGAGAATATTTGCAGCATACCTTGTTTTTTATCCCCTCTATATATGACATCTCCAGGTATATCCTGATTGGTGGCTATGGGAGGGGGAGGAGCTTCTTGAGGATGTGTCTGTGCACAAAAGGAGGGTAGCATTTCAGGACACACTATGAAGACATTAATCCATTGGTCAAACAAATTTATGTCAGTAGATGCCACACACTTGCATATGTTCTGATATTTTCCACACTTTAAGGGCAGGACTTTACGTTGTTTTTTTGTTTGTTTGTTTTGTTTTTTGTTTTTTGTTTTTTGTTTTAAGTGATTTTAACTTTAGGTGTCCAGCTTGTCAAATTTTAGGGCTCTTAAAAGGCATATCTTTTCCACACCTCAACCTGACCCATCACCATTCCTGGGTAGTTCTTTATTCTGGAATCATTGTGCAAGTAATTCATTTGCTTGCATATCTGCCTGCCAATAACATGAAAGCAACTGTCCAATGAGATACGTGAAGTGTTATAGTGGGTCATTTGAGGCAGCTGTCCAATGATACATGAAGTGTTAGAGTGGGTCACTTGAGACAAGGTTCATACCAGGATATGCTGATTCCACCTTTGCACTCTTTCCCAACACAATTTTTGAACTGATGTTAGTGCTCACAGCTCTCTTGCAGTTACCCAATGGCCAAAACTTGACAGGTAATATATATTCCTCAAATTTACACTTAGAGGCTATGAAGTCTCACTTCAGACAAAAGGCATTAAAAAGGAGGAGAGCAGTCTGCTTTTAAGTAAACCCTCTGTTTTACATATAACACAGCATTTTTTTAAGGTTTCTAGTGAGCGAAATAAAAGACACTCTTGAAATAGCTACTGAAAGGGACAAAGACTTTCTGATGGCTTCTAGGAAAATTATCCCTTGGGACCTGACTCGCTGTAAACTTTCAAAGGTGGTACAGAAGAAGGGTTTCATGAATTCATGAAGTGACAAATCAGTTTTCACAGAACAGGCTACAAGTAAGTTATTCTTTCAAACACGAGCTATGTACACACACTTTGTTTACTTCAGGATTGAATGCTCTGCTGGCCACTCACTGCAAGTCATGTCTCTGCCACTAGAAGCCAGGAGAGTACTGGGCAACTCAGCTTAAGTTGGAATGAACCATGATGCTGGTGGTGCTTTCTAAGACAGAGTCTCAGGCTTGTCTGGAGCTCATGGTCTCTCTCTACTTCCCAGGCACTGGGATTCAGTCACAGGCTGCCACAGCTTGCTTTGGTCAGAAGTTTTTTAATTTTTACTATCCTTCATTCTATTTTTTCATTCCTTAAATTCAAATAAATTAAATTTTAAAAGCCAAGGAAAAATAATTGTTTTAACTGTAAAATAAAGTTTAAACCACTCCTATGTGTCAGGTGCTACGTTACATAAAAACATAGAAATAGTGATACAATCCAGTCCTGCCTCTAAGAGTTCAAAACAGTCATCTACAAAGACAAATACATCTGTAATTAAAATATATTCATCCTCCCTTCTTTCAATTGCCCACGTAGCAGATGCAGAACATGCCATGTTCCTGCCATCATCCGATGCCCTGATTGTGGCATGCCCTTGAATATGGCAATGATGGTGCCTTAGGGGTTTAGGAGGAACAGGGACAGTCATCGAAAAAATAAGAGCTCATTGACCAAGCTTTGGAAATATGAAGCCTAGGGATGGGGTGGGGAGTAGAGGTGGAGGAGCCATGCTCAAACACCTCAACAGTAGGAAGTGTGATAGCCAGGAAAGAGATGAAGGCAGCCGCCAGAAGAATATATAGCTGCAGCTAGGCACGTGTTGTTTTGGTTTGGTTCGTTTAATTTTCTTTTTACTTACTCACTTTACATCCTGCTCACGGCCTCCCTTCCAGTGACCCATCCCACAATTCTTTCCCCTTCCACCTCCCCCCTTCCCTTCACCTCTGAGCAGGTGGAAGTCCCCCTGAGTATCCCCCCTCAACTCTGGCACTTCAAGTCTCTGTGAAACTAGGCACTTCCTCTCCCACCGAGGCCAGACAAAGCAGCCCAGCTAGAAGAACATATCGCACAGACAGGCAACAGCAAAGCTCCACAAGATGGAAGGCCCAAATGACTGAGCTCAAATTTTACTCAGAAGGGAAATAAAATCTTCATGAGAAGCAGATGGAGGGGAGAACTGGGAGGAAGGATGGGGAGTGAAAAAGGGGTTCAGGATCAAGTGTGGGGAAGGACAGGAGCGATGGCTAGTTGGCCATGAAAATGAATGGAAATTTGAAGCTGACAGGGGTGGGGGCGAGGGCGCATCTCCAGGATGGGACAGAGACCTGGGATGTGGGAAGAGCCCAAGAACCAATGGGAATGACCTTCTCTGTGACTCACTACACTGGGGCTATGTAACCTGAAGAGGCAACTACTGGCCGAACATATCTCATACCACTAAAATGAGTAGGGTCAAAGTGGCCTTGAAAAGTGTTAAGGCTATGTCAAAAATTCAGGAGAGGAAGACCTAGGTTAAAAGAAGGTATGACCTCTAATCACAGCTGTGAGACTGAGCCTGTGACAGTAGGCCCTGAAAGTTGCTCTGGGCTGTTTCAAGGGTCAAACCTTAAAAGAGGTGAGAGGCTAATGACTTTTATCCTCCCTTTCTAACCCAGGAACTGCATTGGGAAACAATTTGCTATGAGTGAGCTGAAGGTGATTGTGGCCCTGACACTTCTCCGCTTTGAGCTACTGCCAGATCCTACCAGGGTCCCTGTGCCCTTAGCACGAATTGTGCTGAAGTCCAAAAATGGGATCTACCTACGTCTCAAGAAGCTCCACTAATTCTGGTAAGGACAAGGACAGACTCTACAAACATGCTGCCTGACATCTTGTCCTGTCACCATCTTCCTTTCTGTCTGTTCATTAATTTACAACTATTTGTTCCCTGCCACCTGCTCTCTCTCTCCCTCTCCCTCTGCCTTTCCCTCTCCCTCTCCTTCTCCCTCTCCCTCTCTCTCTCTTCTTGCTCTAGATTCCCCATGTGTCTTTCTGTCTCCTTCTACCCACATCTGACTGTGCACCTGATCCTGAACCCCCTCTGTCCTCCAGCCTGATCTCCTTGCCTCTTCACTTCCTACCATCTTATTTTTCCCTACATGACTTCTTCATTTTACCAATAATCAATTGTCACAACCTTGGTGATCTATAATAATTGAAAGTTAATATCTTGCAGTCGTGGAGCTCCGATGTCTGAGATAAGGTACACTGGCAGAAAGCTAAGCTGTTGGTGTGACCAACCTTCTTCAGAAGAGTTCCCCAGAGTCCTCTCCTCCTCTGTCCAGAATAGATCATCATCCCTTGGCACTGGAATATTCCCCTGCTTCAAAGCCAGCACCCTCCTCATCCCCTCTCTTCCAATGTCCTTCCCTTTTACAAATGCTTATGACATCATCAAGACCCCTAAAAACTCCAAGATAGTTTTCCCATCTAAATGTATCTTATTCGATCTAACCGACTAAGTCCCTTTGGAATTATGAGGAATTATTCAATTTGTACCATGGGCTCCAAAACTCAAGGCCTGAACATCATTTTGAAGCCATTATTCAGCCTAGTATTATCTTCACATGATTGTTACCTAATGCATTCATCTAAATCTCCCCTGAATAGTCTCTCTCTACATGACTATTCTTCACACTAGTTTCTCCATCTTCCCTCCTTTCTGAAATAAAGTT
>NC_034595.1:66815394-66818900 GCF_900095145.1 Mus pahari
ATGTTGAGAGAACACAGAAAAGTAAGAGCCCAGAACCCTGGGTGTCCAGCCAAGGTCTAACCATAGGATTCCAAATGGAGTGATTGTGTAACCAGAAAGTGGCTCTATTACCTAAAAGCAATGAGCAATACTAGCTCAGTTCACCACCTTGTACATTTCCCTACATAATAGACACAAAGAGACATTACACACCCATAACACATTCCACCCACACATGTGCATGACCAAGAACAATGAAGCCTCATTCTGTGTTTGAAAAATCATCAAAATGAAGCACTGGTCATCTGTAATGGCTACCCGTCCCACTGTCCACTCTCTCTCCCCAGGAGGCCCTAATACACACATACACACCATGCACATACACACATGCACATGTACACACACACATCAGAGTTCTTGGCTTTATTCAAACACTCATGTAGAGCTGATATTAATGATGGTGTCTTGATCAAAAGACACCAGAGTCAGGAAGACTCCACTCAAGTTCCTTCTAAATCAGTGTCCCACAAGTTTCTTCCCTTAATATTAAAATTCAGTCACAGCTTCCTACTATCAAAGAGGGGATACCTCCATCCTGTCTATACTACTGAGTGCCAAAGTGCTGAAGATATAAATGTTACAGTTTAGACTCAGGTACCACCCAGAGACACATGATGGTTATCACTGGACAATCACCACCCATGTGATAAACGTTGAAATATTACTACATTTATTCAGAGAACTGTTGGTTAAAATGGGGTCCTGCACCCAGCCCACCACAGGGCTAGGGCTGCTCATGGAGGCAGACATGGGGAGTTTGACTTCATGCAACCCACACAACCATCTGGTGGGTGTCGGGCTGTGAGAAGCTGCAAGACCCCACTCCACGGGGGAGGGAAGCACAATCTGGGGTCCCTGCAAAACTACCATGAGCTGGTTCATAGGTCCTCGGGCCACACAGAGGCCAGGGACAACAGGTTCTAGCTCTTGGACACCACAAACAATTCTGGATGCTGAGAAAGAGCTTAGAATGGGAGTGTTGGCCTGTGGGGCTGACTCTGGCCTGAGGCTAAAGGGAAAAGGGCAAGGGGAAGCGCTCCAGCTGGATCACAGGGACAAGAGTCCTTGGTTTGTTCAGCAGTGGTTTAGGTTGGTGGAAGCCATGTCTGAGAGCAAACTGAGGCCTCCCGATGCAGGCTTTTTAGAGGAAAACCTGCTTTCTTACTCCAGCACAGAGGATCATGATGAGAAGAGGCAGGCCATGGTTTTAAGGCATTTATTGTCATGAAGGGCAGGGGAGCTAAGAGGATGGTAGAGGAAGAGAAAGGCAAAGAGATGGAGAAAGTAGAGAAGTAGAGGCCAGCTATGGCCACGTGGACATAGTGGGGGAGAGAATGTGGAGAAAGGGGGGGCAAGAGGGAAGAGAGAGAGGCAAGGGTAAGAGAATAAGAGTAAGAGAGGGAGTAGTGGGAAAGTAGCCCCTTTTATAGCAGACCAGACCTACCTGGCTGTTGCCAGGTAACTGTGGGGGTGGAATCCAGACAGAATACCAGGGGCTTGGGGCATTGCCCTACCTGACTGATGGCCACAGAATTATGGAAAGCTGGAAACTTGTGTCAGGAGCCTGGTGTCTGGGAGCATGGGCAAGTTCCCTCCATCCTTGCAGCGTTATCTGCTGGGTCTCTGGGTTTTAAACCTAGCTCAACCAGGAAACAGGCTACCTTTCATGGTCCCACAGAGAACTGTTTATCTGTGTGCTAGGACAAAAGAGCAAGTTAGTTACATTAAGGCTTATAGCTAATAGGCACACCATAATGGGACCTTTAGATCCCAGCTTCTAGTGAACAGGGAGGTCTTTAGAGGATTTAGCAAGAATCTTAGAGCAGATCTTCCAAGCTTTGGCCTTCTTCCAATCAGAAAAGAATTGGTATTAGGAAAGGTAGGTGGCACATTCCCCATGATGCCCTAGAGCAGTAGTTCTCAACCTTCCTGGTGCTTTGACCATTTAATACAGTTCCTTATGATGTGGTGTCCCGTCCCTAGCCATAAAATTAATTCATTGCTACCTCATAAATGTATGTTTTCTAGTGTAATGTAAAATCTGTGTTTTCTGATTACTGTTGGTGGCCCCTAAAAATGGGTCATTTCTATCAAAGGGGTCATGACCAACACAGGTGGAAAACCATTGCGCTAAAAACTTTACCAAGTCTCAGGGCTAGAATTCCTGGCTCCTATTTCTGATCCTAGCTTCTGGTGCACTTTTTTCAATATGGGGCCAATTCCAACATTTGATCCTCCTAGTGTAGTGAGCTTAGACCTTGACCCCTAAAGATATAGGTACCCATAGTCATCAAGAAGCTGCTGCAGGGACTGCTAGTTAGGACCTCTAAATCACATATAGGCCCCAACCTGAACTTCACCCCAAAAGTCCTTTTCATCTTCATGCCTTGTCTTATAGAAAAGAGCTTCCTTTTTCCTGGGAAGCCCCCCCTTTAATGTTATAGTACCACCTTCCCTCCAGATACTGTGACTGCCCAGAGCCCTATATAACTGTGAAACACCAACACCAAGAAGTACCACAGGACACATCCCAAGGAAAACATCATGCCAGTAAAAACATCTTTCATATTCTTTGACTTCGGTGGTGGGTGTTTGCTTTTCAAAGTATAATTTATTTTGTACAGATTTAGTTTAAGCAATTTTCCTTCTGTCTATTATATCCCAAATGCACACTGAGATGGTTAAATAAATGCAGTTATGAGAAATAAATGAAGATTCTCAAGGCAGCCAAATGTTCAGCAAATGTTTATGGAGTGAAGGAATGAGATCTAGAGTCCAGGCATTGAATCATTCCACACACATGTTTACAAGAGAAGGTCTTCCAGCATACTTTCCATGTACATGCTTTTATCTCCCAAGCCCCCCACAGGCAGGGATCCACAATGACTCTATATCCAATCCAGGAGGGCAANGTCCCAGGAAAAGCCACAGCCTGTGCTGCCCAGGCCTTGTTCTCCTAANACCTATTTTCCAGACCCAGGGCCCAGTGGCTTCAGGTAGAGGTGGATGCCATTTTTGGAGCGCAAGATCAGCTGGGGAACCTTAATGGGGACCTTTGAGGGATCCGGAGAGAATTCAAAGCGCAGCAAACAGAGGGCTGTGACCACCTTCAACTCGTTCATGGCAAACTGCTGCCCAATGCAGTTCCTGCANCAAGCAACACAGAGAAGCATCAAGCTGTTAGCTAACCAGAGTGACCGAGCTTAGTGATCTTAGAGGCCCACAGAAAACATTAACTCGTTTTGGACACACAATGCCTGGTTGATTTGTTGATGTGGGCTTAAAAAACCCAAATCTTAGGAGCATGGTAAAAAGCCCCAGTGGGTAGCTTCACATTGGGTGCTCTGGCTTGCAGTCTCTCACAGAATGAAAACAGCGGCCACACCCATTTCCTAGGGACAGGGAAAAATAGCAAAAGGGCCCCCTTGTCACAGATCACTCCAAGATGATGCCCTCACACACACACA
>NC_034595.1:66819165-66826185 GCF_900095145.1 Mus pahari
ACCTCCAGGACCAGAGACCCAGTACCTCTGGGTCAGGCCACACAGCACTGTTCCTATGGAGGGCATAGATGTGCAGAGAGATCAGGCTGCCTGTAAGCAAAAAAAGAGATCTGATAACAAGGGATCATGAGGCAGCCGGGCCACCTCCACCTTAGGCCTGAATCCCCTAATGTCCCCTTGTCTTGGACACCAACTTCTGCCTGTTCACTGCTGGTGACACTGAGGTCTTGGTCACAGTCAAAGTACTTTAATAATCAGCAGCAGCAGCTCCAATATCCAAGGAAGCTATTGTGCTATTAGTAGTAAGAGATACAATTCATTTGCTGCTTACTAGGTCAGGCTCAGATATGAACACTTATGAAGCCATGACACAGAATTGGACATGTATGTGCATTGTGTCATAGTCTATGCGAATCATCGTCCTGAAGTTGTCAAGTCCACAATAGTACCACAGTAAAATAATTCCATATAGTTTTAAACAGAAGAAAAAAGAGAAAGAGAAAATTTCCAGGATACAAGAACTCCTCCCAGGGCCTGACACTATTACTGAAGCTATGGAATGCTCACAAAATGGGATCTATTATGGCTGCCCTCCGAGGGACCCAACAAGCAGCTGAAAATGTCAGATGCAGCTATTTGCATCCAACCAAAGGACAAAATCAGCTGACCCCTGTTGTTGAGTTGAGAAAGACTGAAAGCAGCTGAGGAGAAGGGCCATTCTGTAGGAGGACCAGTGGTCTTTGTTAATCTGGACTTCCAAGATCTTTCAAACACTGGACCACCAAACAGACAACGTAGAGATGAGACCCCTAACACACATACAGTAGAGGACTTCCAGGTCTGTGTTCATTCAGAGATGAAGCACCTAACCCTCAAGAGACTGGAGGCCCCAAGAGGTCAGGTGGAGTGGGGGGTGGGGACATCCATGTAGAGATGGAGTGAGGTGGGGAAGGAGGTGTGGGATGTGGAACAGTCAGGGGTTGGATGGGGAGGAGTGAGAAATGGAATATGGAGTGTAAAAAATGAATTACAAATAAAATTAAATTAAAAAAAAAAAAACTTTCCCCTGAGAACACTGCAGCTAGTGTGCCTAGTGATTAGCCAGTGATTTTGCACTGGGTTGATGGAACTCGAAAGCAACCCAGCTTTCACAATCACTCCCTCAAAGTAATAACTCATGTTGAATTATTTTGGAAGACAAATATATATATCCTTGTTATTTCAACCCACAGAAAAATAAATCCATATAACTACCCTGAAACCTAGAAGAAAAATAAACTTTATATTCTTTTTATAGAAGACAGAGTTAGACAGTTGGAGGTTTGGGGGTAGAGGCAAGTTTACTCATATTCTGTGAACCTGGTGCTTAGGTCCAGGCCTCTGCACACAAAGCCTGAGCTCTTGCCACATGGTGTAAAGATGGTCCAGTGGTACAGACAATGCTAAAGGTGTCCAGAGAACTTTCATTCTACCCTCACTCTTCCCACCAACCTACCTGCAGGTAGAGAGCGGCCATCCACAAAGGTTACTGGCTTGCTGAGCTGGCGATACACTTGGGGTACAGGTGGGTAGAGGCGAAAGCACTCCTTGATGCACATGGTCAGGTAGGTCATCTTGGCCAGATCATCCCTGACAGCAACACAGGACACTTGGGAATTAGGAGCAGTAGGGTCCCAGGAGAGGGTAAGCCCCATCACCAATGTCACCACCATATTGTTTTTGCTTCCTATCACCACCATACTTCCAACAGAGGTGTCACAGAGGCTCCAAAAGTGTAATGTAACACTGATGGTCATGTAGACCTAGCAATCTGGAAGGAGAAAGCACAGGATCCTAGAAACATTTGTGTACCCAACCCTCAAAGTCAAGGCCACTTTTGTGTCATACAGGGCCTTAATAAAGTAGCACAGGAAAAAGAACATTTCTTTAATTTCTGCTTGGCTTCCCTGTGGGCCTGGAATGGAAAAACGTAGCCTGATAATTTTTAGTTGAATGAAACAACTAATTTCTCTGAGTGAATAAAGATAAACTCATATAAATAGTCCTTTGGCTCCCAGGAAGCTCAAACCCAAATGTGAGATGCAACCATCAGAACTATATAATATCTTCTTAGAGAGCCCCCAGCTCAAAGTGGCTCTCCTCATAATCGTGATTTTTCATTTCTTGTCCTATTTTATTAAATAAGCCTCCTTGATGTTTCTTTGGATTCTGGATAAAACTAAGAGAAAATAATACATGCGTTTAATCTTTGCCTCAGACTATCTGCATGATTATTTAGCCTAGAATGCATAGCTCTCTTCACCTGAGGTTTAACCCTCCTTAAAGTCAATCCAAGCCACTCTCCTTCTCACCCCTCTACCCTCAACATCCAGGCCACTTGAAGTTACTCTCCTACAGCCTTCTCTGGACTTCAAGCACGTGAGTCTGACTTTCTGAAAACTCCCCAAGAGGAGCAAACTGGATCCTCCTCTCCTCTTCTCCCTTGCAATGTGCTCTGGATAGCACTTGTTCATGGCTGGGCCCCTTGGAAGGTTTCCAACATCCAATCAATAAATACACCTCAATTACGGAGATTCCTTCTGTCACATCTCTGACTCAGGAACTACAGATCAGTCCTCCTTAGGAGAACAGAAACTCCTGAGGCTGTTAGGCCAATTTCTGTATTCCTACTATGTGTCCTGTACAGTGCTGGAGGCACATCAGGAACTCAGTGGGAGGAGGTGACTGTCAGGCTACAAAGGTCTACAAAGAGGAAGCAGCAAGAGAGGTCTGGGTGCGACTCCCAGACCACTCTGAAAGAAAAGTTGTTTCTGCTGGTGTCACATTTAGGACTTCAGGCTTGAGCTGAGAAACAGGGAAGTGGGGGGCACATAGAAGTTTTTAAGTATTGGTATTTAGAAATTAGTCTCCTTTACCATGAAAAGAAATGTGGGGTCTGGGGGCTATGTGCTGGCATCGAGAGGCAGGAGGCAGGTGGCAGGTAGCAAGGGACTAGCTTTCTCAGCTGTCTTCTCACCTTCATCTCCTGCTTCCCCCTCTTTCTCAGCCTTCTCTCCTCTATCCAGAAACCCAGTGTGGATTCATATTCTGTCATTATGAAATCCAGCTTCTGTTGACAACTTTATGTGACACTGAAAAACCCCCATTTGGGGAGAATGAACTGGGGCATGGGAGAACATCTATAGTTAACACCCAAGAAAGCTATACTACCACCACAAGAAACAACTGCTGCCAACATCACCTCACCCCTGGAACAGCTGTGTGTTATCCTTTGTAGGCACTGGCAGAGCGGGTATAACCCGTGCCTTGGCTGAGCAAGATGGGCCAAGCTCACGCTCAGATCACTCACCACTGGAAGCTGTCCCGGTCCCCTAGGATCTCACGGACTTCCTCCCTACATAGCTGCTGGTGCTTAGGATAAAGGGCCATGCAGTAGAGAAACCAAGAGATGCCACTAGTGGTGGTGTCATGGCCTTCAAACATAAAGGTGTCCACTTCAGCCCGGAGGTCTGCATCTGACAACTTGATCCCACTTTCATCCTGAGAGAAGGGACAATGAGAGTTAGGGATGAGAAGAATGCCCAACAGTAGCTGTTGGATACAAATCTGAGGAAGCGTAAGAAAGTTTCTTGGTAGACAAGGAGTCTTCCTTCAAATTCCTCTGCTTCTTCTAAACACAGCCTAGACGCTTCTCATTCATGAAACCCACCCTGAGACCTCGGGATACATTACTTGTGACTTTATTCAATCCCAATAATGCTCATTAGAGACATTGCTTCCAACTGGCAGGGGAAAACATCCTTGTCAACATCTACCCACTGCCTTCCAAAGGCATATTGTGTACAGATGGGTGGCTGTACCAGGTCTTTCTTAACTCTGCACAGGAATTAACTCAGGATAGGCACGGAGTTTTGTGGAATCAAAGAAGGAAGTGAGGGAGAACAGAAAAGAGAGAGGAAGTGGGGAGGAAGAAAAGAGGGGGAAGGAGAGAGGGGTGGAAGGAAAAGAGGAAGGAAGGAAGGAGGAAGGAAGGGAGGGAGGGAGGGAGGGAGGGAGGAAGGAAGGAAGGAAGGAAGGAAGGAAGGAAGGAAGGAAGGAAGGAAGGAAAAGAGGGAAGAGAATAAAAATCTAAAATCAAAGGTTCTTCAATGCCAAGATTTTTTTAGGGACCTTAGAAATGTCTTTAAAGGCTGGGTGTGGTGGCGCATGCCTCCCAGCACTTGGGAGGCAGAGGCGGGCAAATTTCTGAGTTCAAAGCCAGCCTGGTCTACAAAGTGAGTTTCAGGACAGCCAGGGCTGCACAGAGAAACCCTGTCTCGAAAAACCAAAAAAAATCGCATTTTTTACAAAACAAAATAAAAAAAAAAAAAAAAAGAAAAGAAAAGAAAAAGAAAAAAACCCAGAAATGTCTTAATGTCTTTAAGCTGCTGCCATGTGATCCAGGCTGCCAGTTCCCTAATGTCACAGCCCAGTCACACACATGCTGCACATTTTACCTTAGTTGATTTGTGCCATGGGTAAGCAATACATTATACTTGCTGCTTCAGGAAGAGAGCCTAAAGACCTCCCTGGGACCAGCTGTCAGACAGGGTGGGCTATGTGCACTCACCCGGGCACCCAGAAGAATGTCCAGGAAGTCCAGGTGTCTCCGCTGCTGAAGCTTTTTCTGCTCTTTCTCATCCTGCAGGGCTGCCTTCCGCTGCCTGATGACATGATCTGGACCAAGAGCATAGGTGCCATCACTGCCTATTCTGGCCCTGCATCAAGAAGGGATCAGAGGACCCCAGAGGAAGAACCAAGGCTTCCTAGCTGGTGTGGAGGGGTAGAGGAAGGCTTGAGGGAAAGGCCTACCTGTATGGTCATGGGCTATCTGGCAGGCCCTCAGGAAGCGGCGGCCATGCGGCGTGAGCCAGTAAATGAAGTCATTATGGTACTGGAAGGAGTCGATGCGCTGCTGCATCAGAAGTGTGAGGTCACTAACTGCCAGGTAGTAGCTGTTGTCGCTATACAGAAGAGAGTGGAGGGAGGAACTGGGGCCTGAGCAGCTTTCTTTTAGGAATCCCTATCAACAGTACTTCCTGTTCCTCTTCTTGCCTCCTTAAGCCTCCTCACTAACAAAAGTGTCTCCCACCATGAGTAGGCTCTGCACAAATCAAGGCAGGACACATCTCCCCAAGCAGAGACCAGGAGCCCTTCCACCTTGCTTATCTGTGAGCTTTAGGTAGAAGTAAGTGCTCCTGACCTGTGGCCTAAGCCGTTGTCTCCTTTGCCAAAGGTGCACTTCATGAGGGTTTCCAGTGCCATGTGGCCCACGTCACTGAAGATGTCAAAGCTCTTATTCTCACGAGCCTTTTTCTCCCACTTGTCCTGGAATCCAGAAAGAGAGAAGAGTAATGTAGGAAGGAGTTAGGCTGCCTGGCCAGAGACGCAGTTAGGTTAAGTACAAACCTTCCCTTCTCCCTCCTCCCCTCCAAATCCAGTCCCCAAATCTTATTCCCAGAGGTGTAGCAGACTCCCTGTGGTGGTCTCTCCTCACCCTCCCCAGCTCCCAAGGGACTAAGCATATCCTGGTGGAGTACCCTGATAAGGCTATGAGACCTCCTGTAGACCCTCTCACTTCTCCTAGCCCATCTCTTTCCCTAAGTGTCATCTCCCAATACCTAGAAACACATTTTACTGGGAATCTGTCCTCTATGGAAATATCTATCAAGATTGAGAAAAAGTCCCCACTGGATAACACACACCTACCACACCCTCTTAAGAACCAGAAAGAGCAAAAGAAACCAAGGACCAAAACACCCACCCAACAAAGACAAGACCAGGCGTCAGCACCTAGAATTACAATCTTCCCAAACTCAGATACCTAGATGCCAACGTAAAACAAAATCAGTAACATCCAGGACATGTCCTGACTAGGGCCCAGCTACCTTACCACAGAGAATTGCAACCTACCTGAAGCACAAGACAAAGACCTTAAAATAGCCTTACAGAGAAAATGAATAATTTCCTTAAAGAAAGTTATGAAAGCACAAACAGTGGGTGAAAACAAAACGAACTGCCCATGTTCTGTAAGTAAAAACAGAATACATAAAGAAAGCCCAAACCATGGGAAATCTGGAAATCCAATAGGAACCTCAGAGGCAAGACTCACCAACAGAATACAAGAAATGGAAAAAGAGAGCTTAGTCATTTGAGACAAAATTGAAGAAATGGATATCTCAGACTAAAAAAAAAAAAAAAAAAAGTTACTTCTAAAAGACTCCTGGCACAAAACATCCAGGAAACCTGGGGCACTATGAAAAGACCAAATCTAACAGTAATAGAGAAATAGTAATTAGAAATAGTAATTAGAGAAAGGAGAAGAAATCCAGGTCAAAAGCACAGAAAATATTTTAGAAAAAAATGTCTCTAACCTCATGAAGAAGACTCTTACAAAGGTACAAAAAGCATACAGAGACCAAATGGACTAACCAGAAAAGAAATTCCCTTGGAACATAATCAAAATGCTGTATGTAGTGAACAAAAAAAATACTAACAGCTGCAAGTGGAAAAGACTAAATAATATACAAAGGCAGACCTATTAGAATAACACTGGACATCTCAGTGAAGACTCTAAAAGCCAAATGGACTTGGCTAGATGTTTTATATAGTCTAAGAGACCACAAATGTCATCCCAGACTACTGTACCCAGCAAAGCTTTCAATCATACTAGATAAATAAAAGAAAATAAGATTCCATGATTAAAAACAAAACACACATTTAAGCAATATGTATTTACAAATCTAGGGAAGGGAAATTCCAACTTAAAGATGCTAATTACACCCAGAAAAAAAAAAAAACACAAGGAATAAATAATCCCAGACCAGAAAAATCGGAAAGTGGGAGGGTGAGAAACACACACACACACACACACACACACACACACACACACGCGCAAGCATTTGCACATACACAAATACACTCACACCATCACCACCATCACCAACAAGAACAACAACAAAAATAGTAGGTATCAACCAA
>NC_034595.1:66826550-66892802 GCF_900095145.1 Mus pahari
AACAGCAGTATGGAAATGTAAGCTGAATAAACCCTTTCCTCCCCAACTTGCTTCTTGGTCATGATGTTTGTGCAGGAATAGAAACCCTGACTAAGACACAGACTATTAGAATGAAACAGGAGTCATTCTTCTGTTACATCCAATAAACACACCTCGACATTAAGGATACATATCACCTCAAGGTAAAAGGATGGAAAAAGATATTCTAAGAAAATAGACCCAAGAAACAAGTCAGCTTATACTATCTGACAAAACAGACTTTGGTGCAAAACTAATCAGAAGAGATAGCAAAGTACACTATATACTCATCAAAGAAAAAATCCACTATGAGGACATTTCAAAAACAAGAAAAGTTAATAAATACCAATACTCCTCAAGTTATTGCACAAAATAGAAACAGAAGGAATATTGCCCCATTCTTCCAGCTCCAAGCCCCTAAGTGAGACCTGATATTGCTCTCAGTGATGAGGGTCTAAACAAGTGTGAAAATGTAAATGAATTTGGAAATGTATTTTATGATACTCTGAAACATAGGCTACCTTCAAACTCTCCAGTAGGGCACTTATGGGGGCTTTCCATAACCAANTTCTGTAACCAGAAAGAACCAGGTCTCCTGGCAGAGACAAGCCCTAGGCTACCTCAATGCTTGGATGCCTCCACAGCATACAGCAGAGAGAGGGAGGCAAAGCAGAACTTTGGCACCATTGCTACAGGCATAAGGATGACAGGGCCTCTGGGACTCTCTCCACAGGAGAGCACCACTTGCAGAGAGCACCCAGGACAAATGGGGATGGGGATGGGGCTGGTCTGGCAGCTCACAGTTCTAGGAGCCTGCCACTGGGAGGGAACTCACCAGCATCACACGTGTGGACTCAGCAAATATGGCCACATAGGGCTTCAGCACATCATAATGGAAGCCAGGGGTGAGCAGCTTGCGGTGCTGGAACCATTTTGGCCCTTCCAGAACCAGTAGGCCTTTTCCTGAGAAGGGAGGAGAGATGGAGGCTGTGGAGTCCAGGCAATCCTGCTCTACCCCTGAGAGCTGAGATCAATCACAGCCTCTGACACTCCCAGGCCTAGAACACTCCATGGATGGGGGACAGGCACTACAAGACCCAGCAGAGACTCTGGTCCCCACCCCATACTGCTAGTCTTCAACCTGGAGAAGGTAGCAGATCTTAACTGAGTCAATAGTCTAGGATTGGTGCCTTCNTGTTAACCAGCCCTTTCTTAGCTCCCAGGAAATTGCCATGGGTTTTGGTTTTGGTTTTGGTTTTATTGTTTTGTTTTTTAAAGGAACTTGGAAGACATATATGACCTTGGGTCAAGAAGGCACAGTGAACTCTAGAGAGATGTGTCAAGAGTTTTAAATGCTCTTACAAAAGACTTGGTTCAGTTCCCTACACATGCACAGTACCTCACAACCACATTTAAGTCCATTTCTAGGGGATTCATCCTGGCTCCACAAGTACCTGTGCATAAGTGGCATACATCCACAGAAACATACACACAAATAAATAGAAGTTTAAAAAGAATACGACCAAGTATGGTATTACACACCATTAATCCCAGCACTCAGGAGTCAGAAGCAGGTGAATCTCTGTGAATTCAAAGCCAGTCTGTTCTACATAGGCCAGCTAAGGCAACATAGTGAGACCCTGTCTCAAAATTCAGTAATTAATTAAACAATTGAAAGAAGATTACTCAATGGCTCCCACTGTCTTCAACATCAGTCCACATACTAACAGCTAAACTTGGCCCATCTTCCCTGCCCAGCCTCATCTACTAATAGAAGTCTGCATTCTACTCAAGTCCCTCAGACACCTTGCAGCCTCCATGGTCCTATGACTATTAGACCTCTTCTCAGACCCTTCTTCAGGAAAGCACCACCATTATAATGTCCTACAGGATCAACTCTAGGGTTGCCCCCTCTGGGAAGCCACTCTTCAAGCACACATTGCCTTGCCTCTGCTTGGGAGGGAAGTCGAATGTCCAGCAAGGATATCCCTTGACAGGTAGAAGATCTTTTATTGCTCCCCACCTCTCCACAGAGACATTAAGCTTAGGGAAGGCAATCCAGTGGAGGGATGACCAGTGTGGCAGGGCAGGAATCTGGTCACTTAGCACAAGGGAGGGAGGAGAAGACAGGTGTTCACTTACCGATCCACTGGAGGAAGAAGTCATAAACATACGCAGCCTTCGGGTCTACAGGACAAGGGGACAACAGTCAAGGAGAAATAGGACATTCTCAAATGAGGCATAGTGATAAATTAGGTAGGGACCTGGTCATTCTTTTCCTAGAGTTTACACACAAGCCCTGACCTANCCCAACTTGATTTCTGGGGCCATTATTCTCAGGAAACCCCACCCTCTCTCCAGGGNACCTTACCCCCTCGGCTGTATACAGCTTTAGCATAGTCAGGCTCATAGATGTTCAGGAAAACAACAAATTGTCCAAGCCAGAGTGGATGGGCATAGGGGAACTGTTGGGTCCACTTTACCACCGTGTCCAGGCCACCTAACTTCTGGATCTGAAACAATAAGAGAAAACAAAGACCACACAGGAGGCCAGAATTCTCAGCANACACCAGGTTTCTGGGCAGAGAAGCAAGGATACTGTCCAGACCGCCCCACCCCCGGAACCTCCTTCCATCTTCCTGTTTCCTGTACATTTCTAATACCCTCTCCAGTCCCAGAGCTGCTGCTCTAAACCCAGGAATCCTTGTGTCACCTAGGCCACTCCCCTCCAGGACCCAGGCGATTATCCTACCACCAGCTGTGCCTTCTCTGCAGTTCTGGCCCCAGNGTTCTACAGAGTTTGTTGTAATCTCCCTGCAGAATCATCTTTCTGAATCCTGAATTCAACCCAAAAAGTTGCCTTATGTGTGCATTGGCAAAGAGCAAAAATGATAAAAATCATCTTTACCTATAGATAAAAGGAACACTCATGGCACATTCCTCCTCTCTGGCTGGCATCCCTGAACTTCTCCCTTCTGCCCTGTCTCTCTTCTTTTCTGTCTGCACTTGAAGTGACCGAGGTAACACCATCTTGTTCTGACTTCATTTTGTATCTACTTAGAGAATTGTCAACACTCTTCACTCCCAATAGCCATGTNTGTCTNGGNAATGCATTTCTGTGACTCCAACCATGACCCAGATGTATTAACCAAAATAATTGTCATGTTATGTCTAAATAACTAAACAGTGTTACAAGCTTACTCTGACCCTTATCTAGCATTGATGTAATTGTGGNTTNTGTCTTTAGAAATGCTGTACCCCTGAATTTTGNCACCAAGAAGCTCTGAAGCATTAACCTACTCTTGGTTGCCACTCAAAATTAAAAAACTCTGATACTCTTAATTGGATTAATTACTCTTAATTAATTACTTAATTTGATTAAATACTCTTAATTGGGTACTCCTGANTGGACTGTTCCCCAGCTTGGGGTTCCTTACATTCTACTCCTGCCTTTCCCAGCTCCAGGCAGCATTCCTGTGCCCTTCTGAAGCACCCCAACCCCAGACATGAGACCTTGGCCTCAGTCACAGATTGCCATGACCTCCCTAGAGACAGCCTTCTCCTATGAGCCCTGATTGTCCCCAGGAGCCCATAAGAGTGAAGACAGCTCTNNGCATCTGGACCTACTTTTACAGCCAAAATCCCTNANAATGACTGNTGAGACATTGTTCTTCNATGGGTCATGTGGTTGCTGGCAGACTTCTCTGAGTTATACAACAAATGCCTCAGATTTATCCTCTGATGCCCTAAACATGGATGCCCCTATCACATCTTGCACAGATTGTTTTCTGGCAAAGGAAGGAAACAGGAAAACAGGCATAAAGATAAGTCACTGCACCCAGCTCCTGAGCNACCTGCCCCCATCCCTTCATTTGCACCAGTGTTCACCCCAGCAGCACTGAGCAATGGGAAGGGCTTGCTCTCCANTAGTCTGAGTAAGTTACACTTCAGGAATCTGATCAGAATGGGACATCAATGAAGCTTAATTGAACCATGACCTCTTCTTAAGTGGGAACAGTGCATTCAAAGGCCAGTGGAACCATCTCACTTAACAGAACCGACCAGGAATCGTGACTGAGCTTCCTTCCTGTCAACAAATCCACTCAGGCCATTCCCTAATGGACCTAAATATCAGTTGGGCAGTGTCCAAGGAAGAAGTTCCCTGCTTCACCAGTCAGAGGCAGCTACGTGCCCTTGGGGACCGTTTGAGGATAAAATTTATCTGCTTGGGGAGATGGCTCACTAGGGAGAATCACTTGCTTCCCAGGCATGAAGACCTGAGTTTGAACTCCAGCCCCCTATTTAAAAGACAGACATGGTGGTTAGCATCTGTAAGCCAAGGGTGAGATAGAAAGATGGAGGGAGGGGCTTGCTGGCCTGCCAGTGTTTCCAAAATGGAGAGCTCCAGGTTTAGTAAGAGACCTCTCTAAAAAAGTGAGACATTCATCGGACTGAACACGGGAACCCCAGTGGAGGAGTGGGGGAAGGAGTGAAGGAACCAAAAGGGTTTGCAACTCCATGGGAGGAACAACAATATCAACCAACCAGACCCCACCCCTGAGCTCCCGGGAACTAAACCACTAACCAAAGAATATACATGGAGGGACCCATGGCTCCAGCTGTATATGTGGCAGAGGATGGCCTTGCCTGGCCTCAAAGAGAGGTGAAGCCCTGGGTCCTGTGAAGGCTTGATGCCCCAGTGTAGGGGAATGATAGGGCAGCGGGAGATGGGTGGGGTGGGGATAATCCTCATGGAGCTAGGAGGAGGGGGTGGAGTGGAGGGTTTTCCAGGACAGAAACCTGGAGGGAGGATAACATTTGAAATGTAAATAAACAAAATGACTAATAAAAAAATGAAATAGTGATCAGCGGTTAAGAGCTATACCGCTCTTGTGACAGACCCAGCTCCCAGCACCCACAGGGGTCTGCCTCTAACCTCCTGCAATCTAACTCCTGAGAATCTGACACTTCTTCTAGACTCTGACAGCACTCATGTTCACATGTGCACATCCCCACACTACACCCACATGCACACCAACACACACATACACACACTTAGGCAATTTAATTCTTAAAAATCTTTTCTAAGAGACTGAATAGATGGCTCAACATTTAAAAGTACTGCCTGCTCTTCCAGAGGATCTAGGTTCAGTTACCATCACCCACATAGTGGCTCACAATCATTTGCAACTACAGTTCCAGGATCCCTGAGACCCTCTTCTGGCCTCTGTGAGAACCAGACACACATGGGATACACAGGTGTATATGCAGAAAAAAAAATGAAGTGAGTTTTCTAATCTTCTCAAAAAAAATGAATATGTAAGATAGAGAGCCATAGGTGACACCCAATATCTGGTTTACACACACACACACACACACACACACACACACACACGTTCATCTACTTTCAAGACAGAGGTGAATGGTTTGAAACACCAACAACTGGGGGTAAAAGACAGGGACTCCTCTTCCACAACGTGCTAGGTCCCGACACAAGAGCTCAGGTGTCTCCAATATAATACCTAACGTCCTTTTCAGTTCAGTTATTTTTGGACTGTCCAGATTCTTAACAAGGTCTCTCAGTCCCTGAACTGAATGGCACCTTCCAGGAACCCTTCCTATGAGTCTGTGTGGTGCCCTCTGAGGCCACTCAGGGAAATCTTGTGGGGATCACCTTAGTAGCTCTCCTTCTGGGCAGGCTATCCCTTGGTGTCCTCATGTGTCTAGTGTCAGTCATCCTGACCCTTTAGGTACTCTTCCTACCACATACGAGATGATTAGGGTCCAGAATGCTCGAGGCCAAGCCACTGTCAAGATTTTAAATTAGAGACAGAATACCAGGAGGTCTGTGGTAAAAACAATCTCTCCTAGAAATGGATGTATATTCAAGACCAGAACAATGACAATATAAATGAGCATCTTAATGTGGAAGGGGAAATTTTTCACAGGATCCAACCCCTAAACAAAGAACTGCAGGAAACTAATGACTCTTGAGAGATTGAGAATGAGCCTCTTCCATGGATGATCCCCTTATTGGTTTTCCAAGGCAGAGCAATCAGTCTTGAAACCATATAAAAAATAATAAACATAGGCCTAGGGATATATATATATATATATATATATATATATATATATATATAATATCTGTGTATGTATATATTTCAGAACACACATGCGTACACACAGAGGTATGTAACAATATTTTTTTAAAAGAATCTCTCAATTTGAGGTACCTGGGAGTCTCTGAATAAAGGANGGGGTTAGTGGTATAATTTCATTCCAATTAAAAACATTTTTTAAAAAAGTATTAAATAGAGCCAAAGAGCAGGAGCACCTTCCAGGTAGAGCAAACTGAAACAAGTAGCACCGTCTCCGAAGCAACCCTGACATCCCTTCCTGTTTGCCTTCCACTTTCATGGAGTTGTTCAGACATGTTTGCTTGGTAGGGAGGATTGGGAGAGACAAATGACCAGATGGATTTGGTCGGAAAAGAGAAAAGGGAACCTAGTGTGTCAGAGCTTTTTTTTACCAAGCATCCCACTACAGAGATTTCACATCTGACACCCATCTGCCCAGCTGTGCCCTCCATTCTTACAGTTTACCCCACTGATACTCGTCTAATTCAGCACTCTGGAGATGACAACTCCCACATTAGCAACAGCAAAGGCCCACGATCAATGTTAGCTGGGTAGAATAAGTCAGAGTTCTCAATAGGAAGAGCCAGAGACTTGGCCGGAAACTGATAATCTCTACACACACACACACAAACACACAAACACATAAACACCACACACGCACACACATGAATTAAATATGTCAGCTCAAAGTATTCCTTGTGCTCCTCAAAGGCCCCTGGAAACAGGACATGCCCTGCCTCAAATGGACGTGTTATGAGATCTGAATAGAAGCAGGTGCTGTCAAGGCCTGCAGATTCTAACTGGAAACCAACTCATGCTGGCGCTTCCCCACAGCGGGCCCTTCACCGCTGAGGGCCCTTTACCCAATCTCCTCCTGTCTTTCCCGTGCCATCCTCACTATGTGCTAGGATCAATTTTCAGTTCTTTGGCTTTTTTGCTTGTCTGTTGGGTTATCTGATTGGGTGTCTATTTGTCTGTTTGCTTTTTTGGTTCACTATGTTCTGGATTAAAATGTAGGAGTCCCTAGTTCAGCTTTGATTTGAATCCTAAACCAATATGTGTCCTTAAATAGACACCTTATCCCCTTTAAATCTCAACTTCCTCATCTTTTCTCACACTAGGGAAACAAATCCACATCCTACCCTTCACATTCTCAGGTTGAGGTGTGACTCCAACCACAGCAGAGGTGCCAAGCCCTGGAGGAATGCAATGACACCGTGCCTGTGATTGGTTCCCTAGGAAACTTTTATAGCCCTCAAGATCAGCCTCCACTCCAATCTTGGCATGGCCTCCTGGTGTCAAGCCAATGCCCTTCAGATAGTTATATTGGCATGAAGAAGCTGAAGCTAGGCTGTGTTCCAGACTCTCTGTATACTTTCAAGATAGAGTAGAACATCTGGGAAGAAGAGAGCAGCCAGCTCTGGCATGGAGTTGTGAGAGAATGGACCACATGCTATTGAAGCCTGTGGATTAAGGGCTTCCCCAACCCTGAAGAAGGCGGGTAAGCATGAAAGGAGCACGGAGGAAGGTGGATGAAAAGTCCTTCCAAATGCCTCTCACACTCTTTTAGAATGTGACCTCACACTTCCACACTTAGCAGAGACCCTCCCAAGTCATCCTGACCCCTCACCTCCCTTCCCCTCCACTCTCCATCTTCTGTGGACCTCTCTCCCTACAATCTAGCCGTTTGTGTTCATTCATTCGGGTATGCCTGGACTCTCCCAAGTTTTGTGCTGTACCCTGAGGGCATGGGAATAAATCAGACCAAGTCCGCCACTCCCCAAAAGTCTCAAACTAGTAGAAAAGCTGTCAGATGCTAAAATTAAAAGAATGGAGTAGAAGTTGACCCCCTGGGGAAGCACCTTCATCCTCCTGGGAGCAGAGAAGGCTCTAGTGTCTGTTCTCTCTCACCCAAGCCATCCTCCTCCCACCCCTGGTGTTCAGTGGTACAGGTAAGTTACACAGGTTATCTGTAAGGGGCAAAAATAAGATTAGAGACCAAGTTCATTTCCAGTGTCAGTTCCTCAGATGGAGGAATAAAGAGGTAGAAAGAACTACACCCCCTTTTGAGACTTCATCCCTGACATCCATGCCTGGGCTCCCAAACCTGCCTGTAGCTCAAAACACTCCAGAAGACTTAGTCTCAGGCTCCTAGTTCCAATCTAAGATGTTAGTCTCCAGATGTTTGGGGAGGTCTGTGGAGGATCTGTTTCTCCTGCTTGACTCCAAACCCTTGCCTTGTGTTCAGAAGGTCTGGATCCCCAAGACAAGAGGAGTTCCTGAGACTGGATGGTAAGGTGAACCCCTACTTCGCTGCCTTAATAGGAGAACCAACCAGGATCTGAATCTGGGGAAACACCAGAGTTTCTCAGCCAGACAAAGGAGAGAGAGAAGAGAAGGTACCTCCCAGCTTTGGGGGTACCAACCTCTCAGACATGCTGGGATTCATCAGAAGAAGGCACTTTCCTCTGTTTTTACTTTGAACGTCCTCCTTGTCACCAGCAATCTTTACACTACATAGAGCAGGACACTTCATTACTGCCTAGTTGTCAGGTCAAACTTTGAGGATTTAGTTTCTCCTGGGTGTGATCTATCAACAAACCTCCACACCGAGTTGCATTCTGTGCCTCAAAATAATGGGAAAGCATCTCAGGCCTTCTTAAGCTGCCACTTTAAAATGTTGAGTTGCTTCTGAAGCCAGCTTGAAAGTCAGGGGTGGGAAAACTGACTAGGAGCCTTGGCTCCAGGCCTCACCCTCTTATCTAAATTGATGGCCTCCCTTCCCGGACCCCAGGGGATTAGACCCAACTCCCCCATACCTCCACATACCTCAAGGGCATGACCAAAAAGCCAGTGCGTGGGGGGCCCTGGGAAGCTGTCCACAGCCCTGGCCAGCTTCTGCCTCCGAAACAGCAGGCTGAGGAGCTTGAGGACAGTTACCATCAGGATCACTACCGAAGCCCACAGGCCGAGGCGAGAAAGGCTCGGAGAGAGGACGCTGAGCACCATGGCTAAACTCACAGGATCCAGGCTCCAACTGCCTCCAGCTGCCCCTGGGGTGCCTTATACTCTGGATACAGGCACTGGGCCAGTCCCCACCCCTTTGCCCCACCCAACAGCTAGCAGCAGCTCAAACTGGGCCAAGTGCCATAGGGCGGAGATAGCTGCCTCAAAGCTCATAGGCAACAGAGGATAGAGTATGATTAACTTCTATCAAAATGTACCTTCATAGAAACCAAACCTAATAGAAACCAGATCATGAACATCCCACCTTGGTCTCTTGGAGCAGAGAACAGGGGGCAGTTCTCAGTGCGACCATTAGCCTAACAACTGCCTTTCTGTTTTACAAGTATCTTGTATGTTCAAGGGACTTTATACACACTATCTCACTTAAACTACCCAAAGAGGTCATAGGTCCTCATCCTTTATATCTGTTTTCCAGATAAGATCATCTGTGCTTTCTCGTTAGACAGCTTCCACTGTCCCTTTGATGTGGACCCATGGCAAAAATGGTACTTTTGCCTGTTTTATAAGGTTCTATGTCCCCTTTTTGTGAGATGACCTTAGGGACAGTTACAGCCCAGAAGGATAGGAGGAAAAATGAACTATACCCAAAAGCATAGTGCAATCTGGACAGGAATGTAGAATCAACACTTTCAAAGTGTTGATGATTAATCATCAGATCCATTTGGAATAGATGGAACCACTCAGGCCCAATGATGAGTAGAGAAATATCCAGTTTCCCAGAAAGGCTGTGGTTTCTCTGAAATGCCACAGCCAAGGGTTTTCTGTTGAAGGACCCACCTTGCCAGGAAATGCCTGCTCTTTCTCCCTTCAAAAGAGAGTTGTATCATTCATGGCAACCACAGAGCCCATTTACCACCAATGTTTGGGTGAAGGTCTTTGATGTAAGCCTCCTTTCAGAAGGGTAGATGAGGTTGTAAAGCATGAAACATGATCTGGCATGGCATACGAAAATTAACAACAAGAATCCATCAAAACTCTTTCATGAAGGGACAAGAACAGTGTTCGCTCAAACTGGTAGAAACTGCATTTGCTAGATATAACATTAGCAAAGAGAACCGTGCCCCAAGCTCTTTCTTTTTCCACTTTTCAGCCTCCTACTGGTGTGCTCCATCGTCATCCAAGTCAGAAAGGAGGTAGTGAGGACCTAAAGGAGGGTCAATCTGTGGGAGTCAGATTCTCAGCAGAGACAGAAAAACAAAGACTGAGTATTGTACAGAGGTGACAGAGCCAAACCAGCACACAGATGGACTTGGAACTCCAACAGTAGGTCCTGACTCAGAAAATGGTGAGTTGTCAACCTGGCTTTGTCATCCTTTCTGGCAGAGACCTGGAAGATAGCATAACAGACCCACCCACAGGCGGAGAAGCAAGAGATAGTATGATGAAAGGAACTCTGAAAGCTCCTTCTTCATTGGTTTATCACACTTCTGAAAATTCATATCCATCCCAATGAAAATGCAGTTCACCCAGGTCAGAGAATTAGGGAACATGATAAGCTCTCTGCTGAGTTTTCACATTTTCAGTGAATTTGTATATCAGCATGCTGACCCCCAGGAAGTGTGATAAAGGATGTGTTTGAGGGAGGACCTAAGGGAGCGTCTCTGAAGCTTCCATCCACTGGTGGAAGCTTAGCCTAGCTCTCAAGGCTGCCATAGAAAACAGTTGCTATGGAAAGAGACTTGGAGATAAGCCATCATCCAGTAGTATGCTGTAACAGGCTGCAACTGGGACTCAGTGGCAGGTTACACATCTTTTCTCAACTTTCAGTTCAGTGACATCACACTACCAGCTAGAAACTGACCATTGTAGGAGCGTTAGCATCACAGAAAAAAAAATTGAATGGCTTTCTCCCCTAGGAAACCAGCTATTAAATGTTTCCCAACATGCCATTGGCCCAAATCCCAGGTTTAAAGTATTCCTTATCCAGTGGCACTTGACTATGAAACTAGTATGACTCAGGCCTGCAGGGACACTGAAGGCCCCTTTAAAGAGCCTCAAAAAGGACATTTGTAAATCTAGAATTGGCACTTGTCAGAGAAGACTAAGGCTATAAACTCAGGGAAAGGAAGGTACCAGAGGGAAAGCCACTGCCTTTGTCCGGTAGCTCTTCTTCTCCAGGAAGCCCCCCCTCAGTGCCTTTCTCTCCTAAAACACCAATTCAAGCCTTGACTGACACTCTTCCTGACTGTGTGCACTTTTTTCTTTCAAATGCTCTCAATCTGTCGCATTCCGGAGACCAAGTGTGCCTTTCCCTTGCTTTGCACATAACAGAAAGGCACTCGGTGGGTCACAACCATCTTCATGAAACAACCTCAAAAAGCTGCACCGTGATGTAGAAGTGGAGACCACAAGGCCAACAGCCACTCACAACATGACCCCACATATCCACAGTTCTCTAAACATTCACTCGACACTCAGAGCTCTCTGTGATGGCAGGTAAACTGAGAAAGTTATGAGTTTAGGTTGCTTTTTGGTTGGTTGGTTGGTTGGTTGGTTGGTTGGTTGGTTGGTTGGTTGGTTTGGATTTTTTTACAATTCATCCATTTTCATCTGTTTGAGTGTTTTGCCTGCATGTATGTGTGGTACTACATGTGTGCTTGGTGCCACTGAGGTCAGAAGAGGACATCAGATCCTCTGGAACTGGATCTGATGGATATACAAATGGTTGTGAGCCACCTGTAGATGCTGGAAATCTAACCTGGGTCCTCAGCAAGAGATACAAGTGCTGTTAACCACTGAGCAATCTTTCCAGCCCTGAATATAGATTCTTAATAAAGGCAGCAGGGGTGCAAATAATATTCATTTAAGAAGACGTGCTGGAGCATCTTTCTCTGCCGTAAGTGAATGCCAAAATGCTCAGGGAGCTTTGAAATACCAGACAGCCTTTATAGATCCCTGCCTTCTGTACTGACCCTTCACCTCTTGGTCACCCAGCCCTCTCCACTAGGTTCTTACAAGGAATGTTTGACCAAGGAAAGCCCCTGTTTACATTGGAAGGCTGGTGCACTGTGAGACGTGATCACTAGTTTACAGGTGTGTGAGATCATGGGGCCACCCCATCCTGGCAAAGAGAATTTTCTGGTCTTTGAACTTCTTCCCTTCCACCCAGGCCATATTTGCACAGACAGTCTCAACCAGCTTTGAATGAATACCTTGGTCATGAAGATGTGAAGGGGAAGGAGAGATGGTGGAGCTGGTGAGGGCAGGAGATATCAGGAAGGTGAGACAGATCGGATGGACCAAGTCCATTTTTCTACAGGTTCTTTCCTGAGTTGAAACTACAGAGGATACAAGACTTCTTCCAAGATGCTCCAGTGCCACACACACACACACACACACACACACACACACACACCACACAATGGTGGCTTTGCCACATCCTCACAAGACTGTAGTGTGACAGAGAAGACATAGACTCATATACCCTGCTTCTCCAGTGCTCCCTGCCCTTCTATGAAGAATGGTGTGATCATGGTGTGTGTGTGTGTGTGTGTGTGTGTGTGTGTGTAGACAGCAGAGGTTAATGTTCGGTGTATTCCATCATTGCTTTCCACCTTTTTCTTTTTTTTTTTTTTTGAGACAAAGTCTCTCCTGAACCTGGAACTTACTTGTTTTGCTAAACTACCTAGGCAGCAAATCCAGGGTTATCCTGTCTCTGGAGCTGGGATTACAGATGTGCACCATCAAGCCTGGATTATTTTACAAGAGATCTGGGAATATAAAAATAAAAATTAAGAAAACTATTTTTACAGATGCAGATTCTTAGGTTTCAAATCCAATCTATGCTTTTTCATGATTGCTACTTTTCATAAAATTACCATAAACTTGAACTTTAGTATTGAGAATTTTTGCCCAGTGTATCGTAACTACTTTAGATTCCACCTGTGTTCACATTTTCAGTAACACCATTGATTTCAAATATAGGCTCGAATTTAAAAATAAATAAGTAAAAGATGTCAGAATAGAGTGTACTACATTGGTAGAGGGAAATGGAACTAAAGATTTCAGTGGCCACTTGGTCAGCAGCCTGTGGTGTGGCACTGCCTACGCTTCTGCTGCCTTTAGTGATGCTCGCACAGGTCCTGTCCCCAGACACCCCGCCTAATCACTGTAGCAGCCTGAGTCTGAGCAACAAGATATTAGAGATGAAAAATGGCTCCTTTTCTGGGTTAAGTTTCCTCAAAAGACTTCTATAATCCCTGCTGCCTCTAGAAATCATGTTGCCTCCCATGAGTTGCTGCTAGCTGCTACGTGTAGGGAAGCTTCATCTGCAGTGATAGCAATGACTACAGACTCATAACTGAGAAAGAGACATTGAAAGAGTCTGTGCAACACCCCACCACCACCACCATTAAAAAAAAAAAACAGTCCAGACATGAAGAAAGTCCTTATTTTTTTTAATAATGATCCCAAAGTATAGCTTTTCACTGCTTATGGTTTCTGGTGGGGGTTGGGGGAGTCAGCTCAGTTATCTTTTTTTTGCAGTTATCTTTAAAGGGGACCAGCCACTGGGAGTTTGAGCATGCTCCAATGAGTATATATAAGTAACACAAATTGGACTTGGTGGAGTCTGGGGAAGAGGGGCACAATGGTGGGAGGGTGGACCTGGGAGAAATGGAAAGCAAGTGTAACCACAGAACATTGAATGACATTCCAAATAATAAAAATAGTGTGCTGGCGAACAACAACAACAACAAGCCTTCCAATAAAATCAGCATAGTTTGTTTTGTCAGATTGTCCCAGCCCGAGGGACAGTCGAACAGGGTCTGGGAACCACCTGTGGCGAGAACGAGAGGCAAGAAACACAAGGACAGACAGCAAGTCTGATTGATCAAGCTGCCAAGTTTTTATTGTTCCCAGGCATTTTATGCCCACAGAAGCAGGGTATGGGGAGGGGGAATGACACAGAATCGCTTTGTTTCTGGGAGAACGCACCTGTTCCCAAAAGCAGGCTATTGGCTAGGTAAAGAGTTCAGCAGGAGAAACAGAACAGAATGGGTTGCTAGGAACCTATCCACAAGATCTGTGTATTTCTGCGTCACGCCACTTGTGTGTATCTGCGTGGGCAGAAAACACCTTGGACTGGGTTCGTACTGAAGGGCTAAACATCCTAAGATTAGAATGAGCTGCAAGGGTCAGAGCATAATTTATTAATTGGACACGGACCCTTAACCCTCTCCCACGTATCCCTCTGTGTCTCTCTGTGTCTCTCTCAATGGCACGGTCCGATCATGAGCGGAGCTGTGTCTGGAAGGCGGGTCCAAACGAGTGGGCGGTGACGACATCAGTGGTTGGTCCAGGCGACGATAGTGGGCGGTGACAGTGGGTGGTGATGATGACAACGACGACGACGTATTCTGGGAGATCCGGGGAGCAACTCTTAGCGCGTCTGCAGGGGGCGCAATACAATACAATGCTTAGAGGGAGAGTGGTCAGTGGAGGTGAGAGACCCCAACAAAGATCTATAGCTATTTGTTCTTAACTGGGGGTAGTAGAGGCCTCAACTTTTTCCCACAGAAATCTCAAATAAGCTAGTACTTTTCCACTAGGTCAAGCCTTTGTAAGTAAGCATTTATGGCTGACAAGGCAGTTAACATTCAAACAGGGTCGCTCCCAACATCAGATAAGTTGTTGTTTTAGGTTTTTTGTTTTGATTTGTTTTGTTGTTTTAACAATAGGATTGATTTGCTGTTTACATTAGTTTACAAAAAATACATTATAAAAACTGGGAAAAAAAAAATTAGGCTCAGGTCTGGAAAGATGACTCAGCAGTTAAAAGCTCTTGTTGCTATTCCAGAGGACTCAGATTTGGTTCTTACCACCCACATGTTGGCTCACAACCATTTATAACTCCATTTGTTGGAACTGACACACTCTTCTGACCTCCACAGGAACCAGGCACACTTGCAAACATTCAAACCACAAAAATAAAATAAATATAAAATAAACAAATAAAAAAATGTAGATTCTTAAAGGGAAACCAACTATTCTATAAGACCTATCTATCTCTGAGTGTGTGTGTTTGTGTGTGTATGTGTGTTTGTGTGTGTGTGTGTGTGTGTGTGTGTGTGTGTACTCCTCCTGACCAGGTAGGCTTAGGCAGTATTTAAAAGGTAGCTGAGAGCTGCACTGTTGCCCTCTCTCTCCTTTGCAGTCCTGAGCTCACAGTCCCAGGTTTTGGTTGCTGAGTCCTTTTCTGGCATCAGAAAAATGGCTACAACAGAGGATGGCCTAGTAGGTCATCAATGAGAGGAGAGGCCCTTGGTCCTGTGAAGGCTCTATGCCCCAGTATAGGGGAATGCCAGGACCATGAATGGGAGTGGGTGGGTTGGGGAGCAGGGGGAAAGGGAAAGGGATAGGGAATTTTCAGAGGGGGAAATAGGAAATGGGATAACATTTGAAATGTAAATAAAGAAAATATCTAATAAAAAAAGAAAAAGAAAAGTGGCTACAAACTTTCTAATGCATGAGAAGATCTGGTTTGACAAGTTTAAATATGACAATGAGAAATGAGATTCTTTGAGCAGATGAATGGGCCTGTGACATCTGGCTCTCGCCAGGAGAATGGTGCCAGCATGATGCTCTGAGACACTGCAAAAGCCAGAGAGAACGTCCAGAAATCCTTGGCTGGAAGCTCAGGCCCTGGAGCCTCCAGGGGATCTGGTAGAGACCACAGTGAGCTCATTGTGTGGACTGCCAGTCTGGAAGTGGAGAACCAGAACCTTCATGGCATGGTACAAGATTTACAGCAGGCTATTTCCAAGTTGGAGGCTCAGCTGAGCACTCTGGAGAAGAGTTCACCTACTCCCTGAGCCACAGCCTCACAGACCCAACATGTCTCTCCTATATGTCAAGTGGAGCCCCCAACCAAGAAAGGAGCCACACCAGCAAAGGATGATGAGGACAATGTCAATTGATGAGGAAGAAGAAGAGAAGGAGGCTGCCTGAATACTGAAGGAAAGGCTATGCCAGTACACAGAGAAAAAGACCAAGAAGCCCACGCCTGTGGCCAAATCCTCCATCCTTTTGGGTGTTAAATCTTGGGATGACGAGATTGACATGGCCCAGCTAGAGACTTTCGTGTGTTCCATCCAATTGGATGGGCTGGTTTGGGGGGCCTCCAAGCTCCTGCCTGTTGGCTACGGCATCTGGAAGCTGCAGATTCAGTGTGTGGTGAAGGAAGACAAAGTGGACATCAACTTGCTTGAAGAGGAGATCACCAAGTTTGAGGAGCATGTGCAGAGTGTCGACATCGCAACTTTCAACAAGATCTGAAAGTCCGAGAATGTGTGGTTTCATGTGTGTGAGGACCTGCTGAGATTAAAGACTGATATTCCACAAAAAAAAAAAAAAAGAAAGAAAAAGAAAGAAAGAAAGAAAGAAAGAAAGAAAGAAAGACGAAGAGAAGAGACAAAAAGGAAAGGAAAGGAAAGGAAAGGAAAGGAAAGGAAAGGAAAGGAAAGGAAAGGAAAGGAAAGGAAAGGAAAGGAAAGGAAAGGAAAAGATAGCTGAAAGGTTCCATTGCTGAAGAAATCACTTACACAACTCATCCAACATGACAAAGTAGAGCTGGTGCCTACATAGAGCCTTCACCCCTACTTTCCAGAATCATGAATACATGAAGATACTCTGTACTTTTATCAAGGGAAAAGGTAAACACCAAGCCAACCACAAACCCTTTATCTACAGTAATGTAATGTCTACACAACATGCTGGTGCAGTGGTGGCACAAAGCTTATGGGAATAACCCACCAACAACTGATTTGACTTAAGACCTACTCCAGAAGATGGAACCCATACTTGACACTGCTTGGGTGACCAAACACCTGAGACTAGATAGCCCAAGGACCTAGGGTAAAACCAAACAATATTGGTCTAAAACCAAAAAAGTAAAACTACGTAGCAGTAAAATGACTCCTGATTATATTCTGCCGTACTCATAGCACAGCACAGTGCTCAGCCATCATCAGAGAAGTTTCCTCCTGCAGCAGATGTAAACAAATACAGAGATCCACAGCCAGCCATTATGTAGAGAACGAGAGACCTTGGAACACTCAGCCTTACATGGGTATCTGCATCAGATCCCTCCCCCCTCAGAACTCAGGGAACTGTGGAAGAGGAGGCAGAAAGTTTAATAGCCAGAGGAGATGGGGGTACCAAGAAAGCAAGACCCTCAAATCAACAAGAGCAAAGTTCATATGAACTCACAGAGATTAAAGCAGTAGGCACAGGCCTCCACAGGTCTACATCAGCTCCTCTACCTATATTATGGCTTCCAGTTGAGTGTTTCTATGGGATTCCTGAATGTGTGAACAGGTAGGTCTTTGATTCTTGTGCCTTATCTTGTGACTCTTTTTCTCCTGTTGGTTTATTTTGTTCACACTCCATATGATAATTTTTGTTTTATCTTATCATATTTTATTTTGTTATATTTTTTAAGTGAATGAATGAGTAAATGTAAACCTAGCCACTGGGGTAAAGGTTAACAACTGAACTGTCACTCATACATCCTGGGAGAGGGAAAAACAGTTTTCTCCAGTAGAGTGACAGCGAGTACATCCACCCCTCCAGGTCAAACCTCATGTTCAAGGGTAGATGACCAACATATAATAGACTCCACAGTTTTGTGTGTAAATGTGTGCTTTTACATGATTACACTATGGTGTTTTGAGTTTGGGGGGAGGGGTGTTGTTTTTTTTTCTTGGTTTTGGTGAGTTTGAATTTTTATTTGTTATTTGAGAAAGTACTTAATGTTAGGTGGGTAGGGGGAAGAGAAGGATGATCTGAAAGGACTTGGCGGCAGAAGAGAATAACATCAAAATATATTTTCATTTTAAAATGTTTTAAATAATTGAACTATAATAAAGAAAAAAATCTAAAAAGAAACTTACTGTAACGGAACTGAAACCTCACAACTCTCCTATACAGTCCTATTTTTAATTAGGACTCAGAATTAATGTTATAAATTTATCATTTTCACGCATTATAAATTAAGATATTTTCTATACAAATCTTCTACAAAACATTGTAAGGACTGCAAAACTCTATATTCCCGTTCTCTTTTATCACTCAGAAAATCAGGGCATACTTTTCTGCCAGGTCATTTATACCAAGACAAACACCAAGCTAAAACTCACCAACTTCTCTTTGTTCTTGTCATATGCCCCAGAGCAAAGCACAGCATCATCGGGTAAGTGAGATACCACACAGGTCGATATCAGGTCTGGCGGGAGAACTCCACACAGGAAGAGACCAAGGAAGTACTTAGAGCCTTGAAAGGCTAATGGTTTACACCTCTGACTGCTATGGTTTATTCTAACTCACAGCAAGGATAAGACTTTGAGTGTGTTATGCTACACATTCTTATCTACACATGAAACAGCTTTTTAGGATATTCTTAACAAGTATCTCAAGATATCTTAATATTCCCAGAAAGGGGCTGGAGAGATGGCTCAGCAGTTAAGAGCACTGACTGCTCTTCCAGAGATCCTGAGTTCAATTCCCAGCAACCACATGGTGGCTCACAACCATCTGTAATGGGATCCAATGCCCTCTTCTGGTGTGTCTGAAGACAGCAATAGTGTACGTAGATATATAACATAAATAAACAAATCTTTAATATTCCCAGAGAAATGTTTACATGCACTAGCAGAGTACAGAGGAAAAGCATGTGAGAGGTTGGAGAGCCTGTTCAGCCCTTTACCAGCAGGAGACATGTGGTACCACACCCATAACCACTGAGCAAACTCTCCAATCCTACTTTTGAGATTTTGGTTCAATAGGATAACAGCTACCATAGGGACACAACAATAAGGGCACAGCAAATTACATAATGCATTTGTACTTTATTCCGTAAGAAGGAATCTATGTGTATACTCTGCTAATGGTTTGTTTGCTCTACCTTAACCTTTCGTCTGGATGCAGTCCAAATAACTGTCTCAAGAGGAACTCAAAATTCAATGGTCTTGGTGTTTGTGAACCTTCCACTGCTCCGGGGAGATAAGAAAAACATCCACACCACAGAGTCTCAGTAACAAGACTGACCACCTGACCACAGAGGTGATCAAACCATGGGACGATTGCTTCTTCTCCCCCTCTCTATAATGTTTGCTGGCTAAGATGAGATGGGAGATAGATCTGTGGGACATTAACCCACTACCTTCTCAGATTCTTGGCTCTCTGGATAAAATATTGCTTAAAGATTCCATTTCTGGTTTGTACATGTGATGGGCAGAATGGGCTGCCCCTTATAGGTCTATAGCACTGACAATCATGAGTTTAGACTTCTTACAAGTTTAAGGAATAGAACACATAACCACAGACAGACTTGTTTTCTGATATACAAGCACATTGCACATGTACAACAACAAAATATTTTGTCAGGGGAAAATTATATAGATCACAGTCTTAAAGAGCAGGGCTGCATAAATGGCAGGTTTTCAGCTGAGTGGTATGGATTAAAAAATAGAAGAAATGTCAAAAGAATTTCAACAGTCATTTTAGATGATAACAGATAAGATACAATAAGTAAAACAGCATTTGTTGACCATTGTACATGTATTTATTACATGTCTTCAACTGTAAACTTTTGATAATACACAAAATGCAGGCAGATAACTACACATCCTAGTCATGAGTACATAGGATATTAATTTTACTAAAAATCACTTTAAGTTCCTTCTTATAAAGTCATCTAAAATATCCACATAAACTTAATAGAACTTTGACATTGCTGAGATAAAGTTATTGTCAAAATCCCAGAAAAACACTTAAAGATATAAGGAATTATCTTAATAAGATATAAGATCTAGAAAATTTTAAATGTACATAAGCACCAAAGTAGATAACAAAATATCTAATCTCATCATTTATAACAAGATATATTTTCCATTAGAAATAAATTATTGTTCAGTGAAATTTTTATTTTTCCACTAGTGACCAAGCCAGCTCAGTCAGTCAACAGTGTCTCATGGGAGGGAGACAAAGACAATTAAACAAACATTATAACATGACTCAAGCCAGTGCTGAGGCTGAAGCAGGTTTATTTTTCTCCAGCCTACTTTTATATCATTCTAGGTATATCCAAAAAAAACCATAATTCTTAGATCAAAGACAAAGTAATCAAGCAAAGTAGTAAACAAGATCACACAATATAGTAATTAAGTAGTAAGTGGAGAGATCACACAAGGTAGTAAGTAAAGTATTAAGCAAAGAGATCACGCGAGGTAGTAATTCAGCAAAGCAGTAAACAAAGCCCTGTGGTCACTGCTTCTAATATTCTTACCTGAGCCTACTTCCTTGTCTGAGGTCAGTGACAAATGCCAAATTCCTAGAAGTGACACCAAAAGCTGTCAACATCTCTCCCTTTTTTATTTCATAAACAATACTGTGCCTATCTTAGGTTATTCTTAAAATATGCCTTCCTTATCTATCTTGGAATATACATTTAAAAAAAAAAAAAAAGTACTTCTGTCTTAGGTAGGTAAGGCACTGTGCAGAAATTATCCATCTTTGGCCACCAGCCTGTTAAAGGCAAGTTTTATCACAATGGGCATGAATAAAAGTATTCCCAGGACAAGGGGGGCTAACATGATCAAGCTATATAAGCCACTCTTGAAGTTTGACCTTAAGTCATTAATCAGGATGACCAAGATAAAAGGAATGACACACATTCCTGGGCTGTTTACTTTGAGTTTTGTGTTTCTTAAATTCATGATCTCCTTACACAAAGTTAAACTATTCAGAGAGGTGTTAGAATTATGCCAAATACCCTGCAAATGTCTTTGAATTTTCCATTGGTATTTAGCATGACACTCAAGATGACTTCTTAAACTCTGAACTTCCTCTCCAAATAGTTTGAATAATATTAATAAGAGCATCAATTTGTTGTTCTAGATGTCTACCTGAATCTTCTCGAATACTCAAGAGCATTAGTAAAAATTTTTTTTTTTGCTAAATGATTAACAAAAGTAGCTGTCTTAACTTCTTATGTCAAAGCAATTGCAGAAGCAGTGGTGCTAGCTAGTAATGTATTCAAAACTGCTATGCCAGCAATAATCAAGCCCACTACCCTTTTGCTTCTACTTAAAGTCTGACTAACTTCTTCCAGTATTTGCAAGTCTTTTTCAGTATACCAAGGTTCTGTAATACAAGCAATAATATGAAAGCTGGTTGATAGGCCACCATAACAAACATGCCAGATTTCAATACATTAACACAATTGAAAAGAATACAATCAATACAACTTACATTAAATACCGTAGAAGAAACAAAAGTAATTTTAACATGACCAATTAATAAAAGATTTTAAGAAAACACAGAAATACGCCCATACTATTCTTTACAAAGCAAACACAAATCACATCACCAAATGCATTGAAAGTCATGGTCTTGTTGGATCCTCTGTCCAAGCATGAGCCTCTCCGGTCTGGACCACACTGCTGGATGTATCAGTGGTAGGTCAGGAACAAAGGCCCAGTACAGCTTTCCTGTCACCATTGTCAGGGCACTCAGCAAGCTTATGACCAGCATCATTCTTTGTCCTGGCATCAACATGGCTCACCAATCACTCTAGCAGCTACCACGTTCCTTCAGCATCCTGCAGAAAAAACAAACATGCCCTTTTCCCAATATGAATACCTGATCTGGATCATGCCATATGTCAATAAATGGATCCTTCCACTTTACCTAGGCATAAATAGTAGAGTTGCAGGGTGCCATAGACACTCAGCAGAAAGTTCCTTGGCATCCACATTTTTTGTTATTATTATTTTTTTTTTTTTTTACTTTTTGGGTTTTTTGAGACAGGGTTTCTCTGTGTATCTCTGGCTGTCCTGGAACTCACTCTGTAGACAGGCTGGCCTCAAACTAAGAAATCTGCCTGCCTCTGCCTCTCAAGTGCTGGGATTAAAGGTGTGCACCACCACGCCTGGATGGCATCCAAATTTTTAAAGATTTAAATAAATTTGTGGTGCATGGGGACATAATTCACCATTTTTTAATTTATGAAGTTTGTTTTAAAGTTCCATGGGCCCATTCCATAATACCTTGTCCTTGAGAAGTATAAGGAATCCCAGTAATATGGGTAATAACACCCAGCATAGAAAAACAACATAGGCAATGAGTAATTACATTTTTAGTTGCCTCGCCTATTAAGGCAGCTGCAACAAGAAAGCCTGAGAAGGTATCAGTAGTCACATGTACATATTTTGCTTTTCCAAATCAGAAATATGAGTAACATCCATTTGCCATATTTGACTAGGTGCCAGTCCTTAATTCTCTCTAGAATCAATGCCAAGTGCATTACTTTCATGTTACAAAGTTTGGCTGCCAGTTCTTATATGTGAATGCACAATGGTGCAGCTTTTAATATCTCATTAGAGAAACATTGTTTTAAGTCCTATCTCTTGTAAGTCTGGTTTCTAGGACAAAAATTATCCTAACTTAGAGGTATCTTTAAAGACCTGTTTCCCTGGGTTGGCTCATGCCATGTGTTGTTGTCTAGAAGGACTCCAACCCTGACATACAGTTTTAAGCCAAACTTTTTGTTTCCAATGTAACAAATTTTTAATCATACCCAATAACTTATAAACCAAAAATCTATAACCAAGACATGCAGACATATTTATACATTTAAACAAACATGGAGGGGCCACACACATCTTATATATTTAGATAAGTTTTTTTTAACTTTTTTAGCCATAATTTCAAAAAAGGAGCACCTTGTCACCTGTTGATCATAATCACAAAGATTTCCTAGGAGAAATAGCCATCGGCTTCCTTACCATAGAAGCTGAGCGCTGCTGGCCCCTTTAAGAGTGGATTGTGAGATAATCAACTCCTGGCAGGGCTTCTCCAGTTGTGCTATACTCCTAGCTCCAAGTGCAGGGCTCCAAAGTTTATCAGTTTTTGTTGTGTCCATTGAGATTTTTTTTTTTTAACATGAAACACAGAGCACCAAGGGCCCACGCATTGTAAAGAGTTGCCAGGACCCTCCATTTTTTCCAGAGGCACAAAGGTCTAAGTATGCCTCATCACTCTATTTGTTCTCCTCTCTTCTCCAAAACTTGATCAGAGATCTCTCCGGCTGTGACAAAAATGCAGTGGTGAAAGAGACAAGAGGAAATCCTGTGCTCAGATGGGGGGAGGTTAAAGCCAGCACTATTCACCTCTTACCACATGGCCATCTGCCACAGGCAGAGAAAAACAATCTTAAAAAGAACGGCATTAATTACGCGCGGGCTCCGATCCAGTCCTTATCCTCCAAGAAAGAGTTCCCTGGGGAGGAAGAAAGTGGAGACCTTTTGCATTTCTCCCCAGAAGGCAGAACACCAAAGCAAGGAGCTTTCAAGCTGTGAGAAGACAAAATGCTGTTTTCTGGATGTGGTACAGCCATTATACTCATGAACTCACAGCAACTTTGATACCCATCCCATGAGCAACCAGTCAGTATTCCAAAATAGATGACATTTATGAGGTCCCACCTTTAGGTGAGGAGCTATTGACAGTCTGTGGTTGCTGGAGAAAGACAATTTTCTTCAAGGATGTGCTGGGGCCAGCCCCAGCGTGGGGGAGTTTCTTCTTTCTTATTGATTCTTCTTGAGGCAGCAGAGGGGGAAGAGCATAGGCAGAGGGTAAGAATTTGTCTTAGGAGAAATTTAGGGTTGCTGTATAATAAAAAGTTTACTTATCTAAGTCTAAATACTATGCTATTGTAGCTGACCTGCCTTCTGTGATCCTCTGAGGTCAGAAACTGCAGTTTGGGGCACTTAGCATCTCATCCTAAAACAGCAGGAGGTTAAGTAAAGGATTAATTGCTAGAGCATTCCCTACTGTCCAGAGGCCTCTTGCTTGTCTGAAGTTAGGAACAATAAACTTCTATTGAACCAGGAGAAGAGAATAATACTCGCAGAAGAAAAAGCTTTGTTTCTAGGGTTTTTTTGTTTTTGTTTTTTTTTTTTTAAGAAAACACATTAAGTTGGGGGTCTTACAGTGTAAGTATGTAATTGTGAGAATGTATTCATGGTGTGTGTGTGTGTAAGAATGTAATTCTGAGAATGCATGCAAGCTGGGCTCAACTGGGTTTGAATGAAAATGAATAAATGAGCATGAATGAAGCTGAATATGAATCTGTGTCAGATTATGCATATTCGCTTATGTAAAAGTTTTTCCTTTTTCAGAAAATCCTGCTAGCCTGACAGGGTTGGTGGAGTCTCTGATGTACTCTCACCATCCACATGGGGTGACTGTCAGCAGCTTTTACAGGTTCTCTTTAGTACGGAGGAGCGGGAAAGGAAATAACAGATGTTTATTTGGTAATAGAATGCTTTCTTATTTTTATTTTTTGGTCCATTTCCTGCTGTGTTGAGTATTTTTACTTAAACAGTATTGCCAGGTTCCTACAATTGTCTAAAACCTTGATCTGGCTTGCAAGTCAGATCTTCAGGCTTCCATTTTTAGCAGCCACACGGAACCACACACCTGGTTTCCATAGTGATAGTGTGTAATTTCTGATTATCAGATTGTGCCCAGTTTTCAGTTTTCAAAACAATTTTCAAAACTCTGGTGATTGTGAGATATAAAGAGGTGCTATGGTGGTCATGCAAGTATTACGTAATATGCATCAATACCCAGAACTCTATCGGATTCACTTTGTATGTTAGTGCTCTGAAAATAGCAATATTAAACTGTCCCTAGAATAACCCTGTAGGCTTCAACTCAGTTTTAAGACAAGTACTACTTCCTATGCCGGGTACTTCACTTATGGTTAAACACAGACCGCATTCAAAGTGACCTGAAAAACTTTGAGAGCGGGCTTCCTTTTAGGTTTGGTAGTAGCGAGAGGAAATGGATGGTGGGAGTAGATATTTAAACAGCAAACCCCAACTTTTCCTGTCCCTCCATTTCTCTCAGAAATGCAGTTTGAACTTTCATTCTGGAAAGGATGAGATCGCATGGAGGTTTTCCTAGATGTTAGGTAGACCCAAATAAAAGCTCCCAGAGTCTGCTTTGGGTAAATATAAGACCTCTTGTAGCTACAACCTTTTAGAGCATGTTTCTTCTGCATTTTTACTACTTTGAACTGAATGGTAGTCTTTTTTAGAAGACTGATGTCAGCCTGCCGGGTACTGTAATTCACTCTATCCTATTATATTATATTATATTATATTATATTATATTATATTATATTATATTATATATCCAGTAGGACAGTGAAAAGTGTTTCCTTGCAGACTTGTCCTCCAGTTTCAGTTTCTTCTATTTTTATTCTTAATAACCACTGCAAATCAGTGCAAGGGTTTTTCTGGTAATTACAGCACTTTGTTAAAAGTTTGCAATTTTGTCAGCCATTAATAATACCTTTCTGTGAAGAAACCTTACTAAGTTAACCATTACTGGCTGAGTGGGATGTGAATGGAATATTAGAAATGACATGTGAATTGAAGTTCAGTATTCATTATAGATATGGCCCTTATTTAAAACAGTGAAGTCCATATTCAGACTAGGAATGAAAGTAAGGTATTTCTCAGTTTGTGCAAAAGTGGAGCTTCACTTTGTTTGTTTGAAAAGCAGGAAAAATTATAGCAATCTGTCGTTTTACCTTAAATAGACAAGTCTGGGCATCACAAGTACTTCCAGGCTTCCCTGGGGTATACCAAGACATGGCGTTCAATTTTGCTTTTCTGTGGTTATGAGTATAGATGCTGGAATTGGGGCTTGATGGTGTGATGCCTGCTGACAAGAAGCCAGAACTCCCATTCCTGAGGGACTTGAGACTGAGGAACACATTTCTTCTCCCTTCATGCCTTGCTCTGTTTCCTCTGTCCAAGTTGACTAACGATGTTCTTGGTTATTTGGTTTAAGTTGGTGCTCTGAAGCTGAATCTCAGTGACCTTTACTCTCAGTTATCAAATTTTGATAAAACGTGCCATTTTCTTTGGTAAGAGAAAAAGTTATAGTGGCTAGAAGGGTTGCAGAATTATACCTTGCAGGATTTAGTTAAGGAGGCAGAGAAAGTGTTTCATAAGCAGGAGACTGAGGAAGAGAAAAAAGAGAGAGAGAGAGAGGAGACAGAAGAAAGAACAGGAGGAATCATAGACAAGAAATTTGACTAAAATCTTGGCCACAGTGGTAGGAGAAAAAAGAGAGAGACAGGATCTAGACAGATAGGGAACCTGGGCAACAGAAGACCAATGTGCTTAACAGAATTAGGTGAGATGGAGTACTGAGCCTCAGTTAAAAAGGCTCAGCTGTGTCAGACTGAAGTTACTTATTAGAGAAGCCAGAAAAGAGACTGGAACTCGGATCCCCACTCTAACTACACCAAGGCAAGTAAGAAAATTCTTGGACACTGCTGGCTTCTGCAGGCTTTGGATATCTGGGTTTGTGACCTTAGCTGCCCCATTGTACTCCTAACCAAGGAAGGGGAGGTGTTTGTGTGGACTCCGGATCACCAGAAAACCTTTTTAAAAAATTAAAACGGCCAATGGCTTACCTATCCAAAAAGTTAGACCCTGTTGCCAGTGGGTGGCCTTCTTGCTTGAAACCTATGGCTGCCATAGCTCTACTTGTCAAGGATGCTGATAAGCTCACTCTGGGACAGCAAATAACTGTAGTGGCACCCCACGCTCTTGAAAGCATTATCCAACAAGACCCCTGACCAATGGATGACACATTACCAGAGCCTTTTGTTGACTGAATGAATGACCTTCACTCCCCTTGCTGTCCTCAATCCCGCTACCCTACTGCCTGAGATTGACATTCTGGCAGAAGACCCGAAATGACTTTGTGGTAAAAGATAAGCAGAAGGCAGGGGCAGCAGTGGTGGACAGAAAGCAAGTGATCTAGGCCAGCAGCCTCCCTGAAGGAACTTCGGCCCAGAAAGTCAAACTTGTGGCTTTGATACAAGCTCTATGAATAACAAAGGATAAGTCTAACAACATTTACATTGACAGCAGGTATGCTTTTGCCACTGCACGGAGCAATATACAGACAAAAAAGGGCTGTTGACATCTGCAGAGAAAAGACATAAGATGCTGTGGCTAAAGGGAATCAGATGGCGAACCTAACCACCAAGCAGGCAGCCCAGAGTGTTAACCTTCTGCCTGTTAACCTTCTGCCTGTAGCAAAAAAGTCCAAAACCTTAGAACCTGAGCGGCAGTACACCCTGGAAGACTGGCAAGATAGACCAGTTCTTTAGGATCCCAGAGGAGACTTGCTAAACCTCAGAAGGGAAGGGGATCCTACCTTACAAAAAGGACTAGAATATGTCCAACAGATGCATTGTTCAACCCACCTAAGAGTTAAACATCTGCAGAGACTGGTTAAAACATCCCCTTATAATGTTCTGAGATCACCAGGAGTGACTGAATTGGTGGTCAAACTTTGTGTGCCTTGCCAGCTGGTTAATGCTAAGCCTTCCAGAATGCCTCCTGAGAGAAGACGGAGGTGAAACCAGCCAAGTATGGTAACAAGTACTTATTAGTTTTTATAGACACCTTTTCAAGCTGGGTAAAAGCTTTTCCTACCAGGACTGAGACGGCCAATGTGATGGCCAAGAAGATCCTAGAAGAAATCTTCCTGAGGTTTGAGATACCCAAGGTAATCGGGTCTGATAATGGACCTGACTTTGTTGCCCAGGTAAGTCAGGGACTGGCCAAGATATTTGGGATTAATTAAAAGTTACATTGTGCATACAGGCCCCAAAGTTCAGGACAAGTAGAGAGGATAAATAGGACCATTAAAGAGACCCTTACCAAATTGACAGCAGAGACTGGCTCTTATAATTAAATAGCTCTCCTACCCTTTGCTCTTCAAGGTTAGAAACACCCCTGGACAGTTTAGACTGAACCCCTATATATTACTCTACGAGGGACCCCCACCACTGGTAAAAACAGCCTCTGTACATAGTGCTGACATGCTGCTTTCCCAGCCTTTGTTCTCTAGGCTCAAGTGGTGAGACAGCGAGCATGGAAGCTACTCCAGAAGGCCTACTCAAGAAAAGGAGACCTGCAAGCCCTACATCGCTTCCAAGTTGGAGATTCAGTCTACATTAGACACCACTGTGCAGAAAACCTTGAGACTCGTGAAAAAGCCCTTATCTTGTACCTTTGATCACCCTACTTTCTACCCTTATGGGACCCCTTTTAATTTTGCTTCTGCTTTTAATTATAGGTCCATGTGTGTTAGATAGACTAGTCACCCTTATTAAAGCAAGACTTGGTGCAGTGCAGCTTTTAGTTTTGAGACAGTACCATGTCCTAAAGGATCAAGTGCATCAGAAAAAAAAAAAAAAAAAAATAGTGTCTAGTTCTAAGATTAGAACTATTTACTAGAAGGAGTGGGGAATGTAAGACCCCCAACTCAATGTGTTTTCTTTTTAAAACCCCTAGAAACAAAGCTCAGCATAGAATTCTTTGTTCTTCACCTTCAGCCTGAGATACCGATGACCACTAAAACTGGCTCATCGCAATTGACCCACCCTGCGCCTGACTCATGGTGTAAGGGACTAAGAATGTTTGCCAAAAGACAGATTGTAACTCTTCCGTAGGAGATGAACTGTAAGGCATCATCCCCACTCTGATGATGTTTACTTAGTTTCCCCACCAAGAATGTTTGCCAAAGATAGCCTGTAACTCTTCTGTAAGAGATGAGCTGAAATGTTTACTCAGCTTCCCCATTCTTTGCGAACTTATCCCCCCCCCCTTTCCTTCCCCTTTTTGCCTTTAAAAGCTTTCAATTGCAACTGCTGAGGGTCAATCTCCTATGAGCTCGACCTCAGCATGCTGATTTTTCCCGATTAAACCTCATGAACATTGCATCAAGAATGGTTTCTCTTGAGTTATTGGGGTGTTGTCTCATCCCAGGACTTGAGCAAGGGTCTCCCTGAGAACGGGGGTCTTTCAACACACACATCCATACTTACATATACATATGGAGCAAAAGACCAAGCACCAGTGCAGAAAGAACTCACTCATTCTGGATTAAAAATGCACTCCAATCTTTATTACATAGAGAAAGGCTTCTACCTTTTTAATGCTAAAAGAATTAAACCTGTGTTTGTAGGAAAAGAGCTTTGTTTCTTTTAATAAGACTAAACCTGCCTTGTCCTTACCATGGGATCTGTTCTGTCCATGGTAAGGAGAAGCCTGCCTGCTCCTTCTGCTCTCTGGGACATCTTCTTTTTTCCTCTTTCCCTCTGCATTCTGCACATTGCTCTCTTAGTATTTTATGTTACCTATAATATCTAAGTTATTCCACTCTGTTATGTATGTTTAATAATAACAGGAAAAGCATATTAATAGCAGGAATCTTTCCTAAAATGAGTCCCTCACAACCTTGCTTAATGAGGGCTCACCTGTAGCAGATTATATAATAATCCAAAGCAGGCCACTTTAGGATGATCACCTGTTAGTTATTAGCTTGTCCCATTATGGCTCCTGACAAGGATGTGGCTTCTGATATGTTGCCTGTGTTTTATTCAGTGACCCCACACCCATGTGCATGTAAGTATTACTAATTGTAAAAGAAGAGGAGGAGGAGGAAAATATAAAAGTGAAAGAGAGGCATGGGAAGGTCTAGGGAAGAGGAAAGTGAGCAAAGTATATATAATTAAGATACACTATATAGACGTATGAAATTGTCAATGGATTAAAATGTAAGCTTGTAATGTCAGGACATAATATCATCATTTATGTTTTCACTAAACTCTCAGTATCAGCAGTATTTTCATCTGGAGTGAGATGGCTTCCTGTATGCATCTCCCTGAATCAGAAGTCAGGTTAGATAAGGAGAGTTCATAGTTCAAGGAAAGGAAGAAAAGGCCATTAGGAGCCAGGAAAGAAATGACAGACAGCTACAAAACACAAAGAAACATCCCAGCGAGTAGGAGCTTGGGAGACAGTCTGTAACTCCCACTGCAGCTCCCTCTGGGCCACAGCCACAAGGTGAACCAGAACAGGGAGGGCCACTGACCCGAAGAAAATGGATTAGCCGTTCTAATGTTAACAGTTAAACGAGGCAGGTACCCTGAGAGGCAAACTCCTTTATTAACACACCTTTTCTTTAATTCCTTTGATTTCATCTAAAACCCTTTGGGGAAAAGAAGCTGAACAAGGCCAGAAGTGTTCCTGACAGCCATCTTTGTGGAGCAAGCCAAGTGCTCCCCAAAATATCTGTCTGCCATCTTTATGATGCAAAATAAGCATGTCGGAAGTGTTCCCAGCCAGCATCTTCACCTTCCAAGCATGTGCTCCAAGACCTTGAGCTACATAGACCCAGGACCATGTCCATCCTCCTTCCTCCTGAGCTGTGACCTTAACCTGAGAATACTAGATATAAAATGAACATGCTTGGGAATGTGCCCACCCCAAGTACTTTCTTGGGTATGGGTTTTCTGAGTAAAATTCCTGTATTTATTTTGTCAGAGAACACATGCTTTGGAAGGTGATTCCATTATCTGCTGCAGGTAATGAACTTTTCTCCATTCCTTCATTATCTGGTACTGTTAACTGACTTTGCACTTACCAAGAGAATGATACACTGTGTTCAGTTACATAAGCAAGCGCAAGAGTGTCAACAAACTAAGTTAGCAGGGAAATTTGGTGCAGTAATAACTCCACAGCAGGAAGGCAAAGGAGGAGAAATTCACCATGTCACTTCTCAAAATTTAAACTCTTTAGTCAGGTACTAGCTTGAGGAGGAACCTATTGTTTAAGGCTGAGCACTGAAAACAAATTAAAAACAAAAGCCAGAAATCCTAACGACACTGTGCCAGCATGTGAGTGAGAGTTAGCCACGAGAAGCAGTTATGAAGAGAGGGAGAATCAGATGTGGAATTTGAGTAATGGGGAGCTCAGGCTATAAACATCTGGCAATCTGTGGGTCTGCCCCTAGGGAGGGGGGAGTGTGCTCCAGAACCAGTGGGCTATTGCAGAGACTTAGAATTCCAAGCCCACGGCTGACACATTGCTCAATGCCCAGAGCAACATGTGGTTTGCTGCCAGGCAGAATGGGAGCTCAGACCCACAGATCCAGCATAACACACTCAGTGTCCAAAGTCTTCCTCCTCCTCCTCCTCCTCCTCCTCCTCCTCAGCAGAGTAGTTGCTGATTGACACAGACTGAAATCACCTAGACTGACAAGCACAGTGCTCGGTTCTCCTGCTCGGGTACAGAATTCGGCGTGCTGTCAGTTTTCTCCTCTTTCCCTCACACGTAGGAGTAGGAGACCCCTCTCGGCTTTGGATGCTGACATCTCTCAGCTTGGATGTACACAGGCTAGAGATCATCTGGAGTGATCAATAGCAGCCAGAAGAGGTACATATTATACAAAGAAGGGAAGCTTCTAAAATTAATGTAGCCCTAATGCTGACAACGTATTCTTGACTTACCCAATTTTTACCCTCCACACAGCAACAATCCGTATAGTAGGAAGAGAGAGAAACTACAACAGACAACAGCTATCACTCACTGCCCTCTCCAGACCTAGAAGATTCCAATATTAGAGAACTTTCTAGTTTTTGTGGGGCTGGTTTTGTTTTGAGGGTGTTGGGTGTGTGTGTGTGTGTGTGTGTGTGTGAGAGAGAGAGAGAGAGAGAGAGAGAGAGAGAGAGTGTGTGAGAGAGAGATGTGTCTGTATCTGACTGTGCCTCATGTGTCTGTGTGTCTGTGTGTATTTAAGAAAAGAGTTTATTTGAACTTATGGTTTCAGAGAGATAAGAGTCCACTGTGGTGGGGCAGCGTGGCAGCAAGCAGCAGGTATGGCAGCAGGAATAGAAAGCTGAAAGAGAACCTATTTTGCTGAAAACATGGAGCAGAGAAGGCAAATTAAAAGTAAGGCAAGTATGTATACTCTCAAAAACTGCCCTCAGTGGCCTACTTCCTCCACTTGAATAGCATCTCTTAAACCTTCCCAGGCAGCGTTATGCACTGGGACCAAGTGTTCAAATGCATGAACACGTCTCATTCAAACCACCACACAGGCTCATGGCCTGTCATCATGCAAAGTGCCTTTAGATCTACTTCAAAGATCTCCTAGTCTTTAGCATCTTAGCGCTATTTTTTAATAATTAAAACTTTTTGTAAAGGACTTGCAAATAAAAAACACATTGTGCAGCAAGATTAGCCAGACCCAAACTCTTTAAAATTCCAGTGAATTTCTGTGTGGTTAGAATAGCTATTCTGATGCTGAAGCGTAGAGTGCCACATTGGATTTGACACTTTTGCTATCCATTATATTTTATGCACTTACACACACACATACAGACACCAAATAGAAAAAGAAAATCTCAATAACAGAATTATAATTAAAAAGCAATTAGTTTACATCCTCTTTAATGACTCATGTTTCTATTAATCCTTTCTCTCCTTTATAAATATTGTACTGTACCCTCATACCCCCATATATATTTTTCATGCACACATACACATATGCGCACACATGCACATTGTGGTGGTTTAAAAGAAAATGGCCCCCATAGGCTCATCGATAGTGGCACTAGTAGGAGGCCGTGTAGGGGTAGATGTGGTGTGGTTAGAGGAAGTCTGTCACTGGGGTCAGGCATTGAGGTCTCAGATACACAAGCTAGGCCCAGTGTGGCATTGGCTTCCTGCTGCCTGTCAATATAGATATGAACTCCCACTCCTTCTCCAGCACCATGTCTGCCTGCACACTGCCACGCTTTCTGCCATGACCATAACAGACTAAACCTCTGAAACTATAAGCCAGCCCCAATGAAATGTTTTCCTTTGTAAGAGTTGCTATGGTTATGGTGTCCCTTCACAGGAATAGAAACACTGAGACATATACATTCATGCATGTGCACACACACACACACACACACACACACACATACACACACACTGGGGGGGGGGAGTGCACTAGGAAATGTATATAACAGGCAAGAGAGAGAGAGAGAGAGAGAGAGAGAGAGAGAGAGTTTCTTTCTGGGATTGGGCAACCTCATGACCTTAGCTTAACATTATATATTCTAAACCCATCTATTTTCTTGCAAATTTTATGATTTCACTTTTCTTTAGGTCTGAATGGTATTTCAGGTTTTTTTCAAAAAAAGATTTTATTTATTTTATGTATATGAGTACAGTATTGCTGTCTTCAGATACACCAGAAGAGGCCATCAGATCCCATTACAGATGGTTGTGAGCCACCATGTGGTTTCTGTGAATTGAACTCATGACCTCTGGAAGAGCAGTCAGTGCCCTCAACCACTGAGCCATCTCTCCAGTCCTAGTATTTCATTTTTAGATGCAGAATAAATGTGTAGATCCAAATATCTTTGTGACAGGATATGAAGGTCTCTGAGTATATGCCCTGAAGTAAAATATCTAGGTCATATGGAGATTTGAAGTTTAAGGTTTTAGGAATCTCCAAACTGATTTCCATCATGGCTGTATTAGCTTACATCCCCACCAAGAATAAATAAGGCTTTCTCTTTCTCCACATCCTCTCTAACATTCACTGTAAATCTTCTGTTTTGAAAAGCCTATAGTCCAGAGTCCCTTCTGAGACTCAGACATTCTCTTAAAAGTTGTCCCCTGTGAAATCAAAAAAGCAAATTATACACTTCAAATATGTAATGACACATAATATGCGTTACTATCCCAATGGGAGGCATAGTGAGGAAATGCTGGTCCGAAGCATGACTAAAAGCCAGCAGGAAAAACACTAAATAAATCCTGTAGCTCCATGTTTGAGGTCAAGGGGCATAGATGGTTCTGCCCCTCTAACTTACTGCCTGCAACATCCCCTCCCCTTTCCTTCCCTCCCTTCCTCCTTCTTTAACCCTCCCTTCCTCTAAAGGTTTGACTCCTTTTGTTAATTTCTTCGCAGATGTCTCATGCCTCCAGCATCTCCACTGCAACCCACGTTTCCTTTCACAGATTTGTGCAATGGTCTCTCCCAGACTCTTGCCTTTCAGGTCCTTCATATAAGGATTTCCCTGCCACACATTGCCTTGCCTCATTTTTTATTTCACAGTTTATGTTATATCAGCATTTTTTCATTGCTATTAGTAGTTTGTTTTCATTGTTTCTATAGCAATTTCCCCCCCCCCTGCGGTTGCTGCTGTGGTAGTTTTCCACTTTTTAAGAGGTATTGGGAACTGAGGGAAAGGCTGATCACTAGGAAGAACTTGCGTAAAACAGAAGAGATATACATCCCAACAGGTATGCAAATTGCTACATAGAAACAAGAAAGAATCTGGTCTGTGATGCCGACATTAATGCGGTTAGCCTTTTTAAGGAGGTTAAACAAATCATGAGTTTGGAGCCAGCCTAAGCTATAGTATAAAAGTATATCTCAAAACAAACAAATAAAATATGTAAGGAATGTAAAAAAGCAAGGAGGCAAGGATTCTCCAAAAGTTTATAACTTTCCAAAAGCTAACGATAAAGACATCAAAATGATTGGCATGTCAGATAAAGAATGAACAAGTCTATGTTAAAATAATGAATAATATCAAAGAGTATCCACATAATCATGTGAATGAAAAAAAAAAGCCAGGTGAAAGTTAGGATAAGAAACTTAACAATTTACAGGAGACATTAGGCAAAAGGATAGAAATTCTGAGAAAAACAAAACAAAATGCAGATGTCTAAAGGGAGTAGAGCTGTCATTAGTTCCCTGGTTATTCATTGCTAATGTTCTGTAGCTTATAACTTAAACTGGCATACCTCATTGTTCCTATGAGAGCAAATCAGCCTCCTTCATTTAAGCTTTGGGAATTAATTTAGTCACATTTATGAAACATTTAAAAGAGCATTACCCTTCCAGAAGAAAAAGCATCCATGCATTCATTTGTTCATCCACCCTTTACCTCTACAGCCTCTCCCTGCTGACTACCTATGCTCCTGTGCTTTTCCCTGCTGCTACAATTCCTATTTCTTGATTACTAGATTACTGAATATTCTGATGACAAATATTGGACTTGCCCCCAGGGAACTTGATGCCCCTATCAGCAGGAAGTAGTCTAAAGATGTCTATGCCCCATTTCCCTCTAACCTCTCTCTCTTACCTAGTGTTGGGGAGTTGGGAGGGATTAAGGTGCAATAAGGGTTGTAAGGGTGGAAGGTATAAGAATACAATAAAGTAGCCAAAAAAGTACACCTACGCAGTATTATATAAAATCAAGAGAAAAATACATAGGACATGTGTTAGCAAAAAGGGTGACCTGCTTCTAATGAATTTTTATCTCAGGGATAAAAGCCAGAAAAACTAGCAGGTCTTAACATGTCAAGATTGCAGCATATCTGCATGAAATTGTAAACTCTGGAAAGCATTTCCTCAGCATATGCCCTGTGGATTCTCACAAAACTGTGTTTGCTCCTTAAAGAAAACCTAGTCCCCATATCTGCAGACACTGGGGTGCAGAGATGTGACCACACAGAAAAAAGTGATAATCTATGAGGAGATGACTTGGTGTCACAAAGACAGCACTTGCTCCCTAAATAATCTACAATTTCAACTTCATCCCAACTAAGCCCCAGCAGGAATGGAACTCAATGAGTCCATCTCCAACCCTCAAAGAAGAATCAAGGGCTAAGCATAGCAAAGAGATTTGCTTTGTTCTGCTTTTGAAGAAGAATGGACTGGTCCCCATGGAGTTATCAAGGTTTGTTTTAAAACAACAATAATATATTAAAACCTAGGAAATGAAAAAATATAACACAATGACCATTGATGACATAAAAGCTTCACATGTGGCAAAAATAGCCTTGCTAATAGCTATGTATAACTCAAAATCTATTAATTTTCCACATAAAACACTAGATCTCTGCCTCAGATGTATATAAAATGCAAATGGACTTTCATATCTTTAAAACTTGTAGAAGGATGTGATACCATAAAAAGAGAAAGTGGATATATTTGATCGTATTAAGAATTCCCAGCACTCGGGAGGCAGAGGCAGGCAGATTTCTGAGTTTGAGGCCAGCCTGGTCTACAAAGTGAGTTCCAGGATATCCAGGGTTATACAGAGAAACCCTGTCTCAAAAACCAAAAAAAAAAAAAAAAGAATTGCTTAGCCAGGAACAGTTATGTACACCCTTAATCCCAACACTCAGAAGACAAAGGCCAGTGGATCCCTATGGATTCAAGGCTAGCCTGGTCTACACAGTGAGTTCCAGGACTACATAGTGAGATCCTGACTTTTTTTTTTTAATGCTCATTTCAGATATATTACTAGTAAAACTCTTTCCCATGCTTTTTGTTTCTTTGAGGTTCATACGCTGACTCAGAGAGGATGATGTATTCCCAGCCTCTTAACCAGTAGTTCAAGACCAAAGGCAGAGGAAAAGGCTCAGACTGTCAGGTGTTTATTCTACCTCTGTTCTATCTCAACCAGCTGGATCACCTGCTCTGCTTTACTGAGTCTACTGCTTCAAATGTTACTCTCATCTAGAAACACCCTCAGTAACACATCCAGAATAGACCTTGGCCAAGTCTCTGAGCTGCCCATGGCCCTGTCAGGTTGACATACAATATTAGCCTCCCAAACCAGAAGCAGCAGGTGGCCACTCCACCTCTCTTGCCATTCCTTCTAGTCCTCTCCCTGGTCTCTGCCCTCTGTAGTAATCTGTGGATGTGTAACACATTATCCCAAAACCCAACAGCTAGAAACAAAAAACTGGCATGACCTCTGAGAGTCAAGATTAGAAAAGTTAAAGTGAATTTTAGCTTGAGGTCTCTAACAAGGCTTTAGACAAGTTGTTGGCTGAGTGTACCCTCTCCGAAAGGACAATAGGATCTCCTTTCAATCTCTGTACGATGAGACTGTCAGCAAGAGACTTTATGAAGTTTCTTAGCACTTGGTACCTTCTTGAGGGCTAGTCACAGCATATGCTGACTAGAGATGGTCAAGAGGGAAAAAGAATCACAAGAGAGATCAACCAAAAGAAAGCAACAACATCTTGCATCGTTTGTCTCACAAGTGGCATGTCACCGTTTCTGACATAATCTATCACATACACACCAATGAACCTGGTACTATGTGGTAGAAACTAAACACGTATACTGATTCATAGAGACATTGATGATTAAGGACCCTCTTAAAGGTTGACCTTTCCAAGACATTAAAATATTGGTGGATTCAAGGTTCAGTCTCACACACCCTGCCCCTCCCTCTCCCTTCTCTCAGGAGGCAATTCCTCATCCCCCCCCATTAGTATCTCAATAATTATCAAATGTATATGCCCCTCCTAAGCCACCCTGACATTATAATATATAAGCACATTCTGACATTACCAGTAAACACCACAAAGTCCACTTGCCAACATAATTTCCCCCAACCAAACTTGATAAAAAAAACTTGTACATCTCAGGAAATTCCCTGTCTTAGTTACAGTTTCTGTTGCAGTTATAAAACACCAGGCCCATAAACAACTTGAGGAGGAAAGGTTTATTTCACCTTAAAACTCTCAGATCACACTCTGTTACTGAGGGAAATCAAGGCAGACACTCAAACAGTATGAATCTGAAGGCAGAAGCTAATGCAGAGGCCATAGTGGAGTAAAATTTACTGGCTTTCTAATCATGGCTTGCTCAGCCTACTTTCTTACAGAACCCAGGACCACCAACCAAAGGGCAGTACCACCCAAGTGATCTGGGCCCTCCCACATCAATCATCAATCAAGAAAATGTACTACAGGCTTGCCCACAGTCCATTCTGGTGGGGCTATTTTGTCATCTGAGGTTTCTTCTTCCCAAATAACCCTAGTTTTGTGTCAAATTGACATAAAACTAGCCAGCACATGATCCTGTTCTTCATCCATTTTCTCGGAGTAGAGTTTATATTTCCTCTAAATCTGATATCAGTGCAGTGGATGGGTATATTGGACTTCCCATAGATCTCTCAAAACAGAGTGTCACCCTGACATTCTCCTATTTCTAAGTGCACACATATCCCATTTGCCTGACAGCTGCCATGGTCTTCCTAACTTGGCCTTTCAAATCCACTCTTGCCTCCCTCAGAAGCATTGTCCATACTTTATCCAGTAGGGTTTCGAGAAAGTTTCCATAGCATTGAGGACAAGTAGAGGTAGCCTCATGGAACTGCTCAGTTCTCCTGCTCCCCTTCAGTCTCATCATCTCACTCCATGCTCCCAGGCTCTGCCACCAGTCTCTCTGCAGGTATCCCAAACCGTCTGCTCCCACATGACTCCAGACCTTTGCCACAAGTTCTTTCCTTGGCCAGGAACTCTTGATCCTATCTTTGCTAAGCCCTAGTAAGCTTACACTGTAAACAGCACTTCCCATGAAACCTTCTATGTATTCCTAACCATAAATGGATTCAGCTGCACAAGGATTCTCACATTTTGCAAAATTAGCATATTTTACCAACTTGCTCAATGTTTGTCTCCCTGACTAGAACTTAAGAGCCATGAGATCGGAACACGATTGCCTTCTCCAACTGCTTTCCAGATCTCTGGCATGAAGTAAATACTAGTAAACTGAAAGAAGAAAACTGGGTATACACAGAAATCTACAAGGATGAAAATATTCCTAGAGTTCTTGATTTAAGAAGTCCTTCTTCCCGGTCTCAGCATTAGTTTGCCTGCGGTTCTTCTTTGTGTAAGGCTGCAGCCTCATGGACTTTCCTCCTTCTACTTTGGCACTGGTCAGCACCTTATGGTGGTCATGCTGGTGAGACTATGTGTGTCACTCTGACGTTCCTAAGAGACATAGCCTCACAGCAAACCCCCTGACCCTCTGGCTCTTGCAATCTTCCTGCCCTGCTTTCTGCAACGTTCCCTGAGCCTTCGGTGTGGAAGTTGGTTCATAGATGTATCCATTTAGACTGGGCTTCACAACTTTGCATTTTGATCAGTTGTAGTTTTCTGTAATGGTCCTCATCGGGCACAAAGAGAAGTTTCTTTCTGGGTGAGGACTGCACTTATTCATGTGTGAAAAAAAAAACAAAACAAATATTTAGAATGTAGTTAAGTATTCTGCTGGTTTAGTAAATTGGTGGTTGTGGGTTCTCTGTCAAGATCCATGACCTCATGAGTCTTAAACAGTCAACTATGTTTCCAGTATCAGGCATGATTTCCCTCTTGTCCAGTGGGCCTTAAGTCTAACTAGAGAGCTTTTGGGTTCTGTTGTGGGAAAATATTAAAACTAGACCCACAGGCTTCCCGCACTACTGCCAGCAACTCTCTGCCCCAGTGTGGTCCTGCTGCCTCTGCCTCTAGCTAGCCCACACAACAACCAGTCACAGTATTCCCAACTCTGGTTCACTTGTCTCTCGAGCTGCTAGTTCCTTCTCAGCCATAAACCCATGTGGTCGGCGGTCCCACATTCCAGTAACCTAGTAAAACAAAACTCTTGAAGCTTATAATTAACCAATCAGATTTATATATCAATAAATTCTCAATTCACAAGATGCCTACACAATAATTTCTGTGTCAATTGATAGTGATGCAAGCTGCCCACCTAGATTAGACAAGTTATCCCTTTATGACGTGTCTGCCTATAGCTATTCAAAGTCATGATGGTTCTGAATCATCCTGTCCATCGTCCATCTTGCTTCTTCTCTCTCCTCTCTCCTGACTTGCTCTCTGTCCCTGCAACTCTTAGCTCTGCCTCCCTTTTTCCTGTCCAATCACAGGCCTCCTGATGCACTAAAATTTTAATGTAATTGGACAGGGAATATCCTGCCATAGGGTTCTGACAAGCTATGCATGTCACTACTGCACTCTTAAGGTTATCATGGCATGCTAGAGAGCACACCAATTGGTTATCCAATACCGTTAGCCCTTAAAGTATATATATATATATATATACAAATATCATTATATAGGGTAAACAGGGTATATTTATGTATTTAGGAACACATACATATACACATATAACAACAATTATTGAAAAAGAAGCCATACATTTGAAAGAGATCAGGAAGGAATATAGGGGAATATTTGAAGGAAAGAAAGAGAGGGAGAAATGAGGGAATTATATTATAATCTCAAAATAAAAAAAATTATCAGTCTTGGAAAGCATCATGTCAATGAAGTACTGGATCTAAGTAAAGGATATTGCTATAAAAGATAAGTCAGGTTGTAGAAAACATCTTTAAGGCCTGTAGATAACTAAAATGCAGAGATGTGGGGTAGAAGGAATGTGGTGACAGGCAAGAGTGTTAGGGGACTTAGAAGAGACTTGGACAAGAATATAGGCTAGAGAGAAGTTTTTTAAAAATGAAGGATAGAATGAACAACTTACAAAGCAATTTAAGAAACGGAGGGGAGGTGGAGTCTGTTGCACACATAAAGAATTTGTCTAATAAGAGTGAGGACACCTTAATCTGAAACTGAGGGGAAAATGCTTAGACAGGCATAGACATTCGCAGGTTTGCGGGAAGACTAAAGGACTTTCGGAAGGACCATACTAAACCTTAGGAAAAGGGAAACTATTAGTTTTAATGATAAACTAGAAGCAAAATACAAGAAAAGGAAAAGAATTACGGATATTTTCAAAATTATTAATTTGGGGGCTGGGCAAAGTGGTTTCATACCTTTAATCCCAGAACTCAGGAGGCAGGAGGAAATGGATCTCTATGGATTTCAGACTAGTTTGATCCAGCCAGGGCTACAACGGTAGACCCTGCCTCAAAATAAAAGCATTAACTAGAGCACCTGAGATTATGGTGTTCTCTGAGAGAGAAAGAGAAAACCGAAGTGAGGCAAGTTTGGGGGAAAAGGCAAAGGATGCAAAAATTTAAGATCAGCATAAACTGCAAAGAGCAGTGAGTGCCCAGAGGCCATCCGAGTAGAGATGTGTATTGCTCAATCCTTAAACACAGAAGACAGCCTAGAGAAGTGGCCATCAATCAAAACTTCAAGTTAGTGTTGGAAATCCAGGCAGTATTAGTCATCCTCCTTACAACCCACTGCCAGGTAAATCATCTCAAAATTCAGGTTACAAAGCATGCACCTGACTGGTGAGATGGCCTTCACATGTCACCCCTCACCTAGGGAAGGTGAGCACATTGTAAATGCCTCCATTTTCATTGTACCAAGATTAAATCCAGGCAGAGAAGGAAACAGATACCTAGAAAGCTAGGAGACAAGGAAAAGAAGAAATTGGGATGTCTCTTTCAAGGGTCATCAGCCTGTGTAGGACTAAAGTCATGGAAACGGAGAGAACCTCAAGGATTACAAGTGGCATAAAAAGAGAGACAGGGGAGAAGGTGGATTTCCCTAGTAACATCCCAGGAGTCCCGTGCAGTTAAAATTCTCAGTTGCAGTCCCTCAGAGGACTGACTTGGTGGTTAGTTTTCTCGGGAAGAGCTAAAGAGAACACTGAGATGCACAGCTGTAGCTTGTTCCTCATAAGATCTCATTTTCATCCATCATTTTGCAACCCAAAATATTCTTCTGTGAAGTTCCTTCCAAGCCCAGGGGAGGAAAATGATTTTGTCTATTTTCCAAAATGCCAGATGCCTTTCCATTTCTGGCAAGGAGTGAGCATCCCAGGGGACACAGAATTCCCTTTATACACTCCCTCCCATTCCCAGATCCACCCACACACCCGTGTATCCAATCGTCAGATCATTTAAACCCATGTTTCTTAGTCCTCCATCACACTTGGGGGAAGAAGGCACATCAGCTTGAGGAAGGCATGTCTCTGAAGGTTTTATTTATTGCTATTGTTGGATTAATTTTTTGAAGGGATGAATTACCCATCCTAGATCTCAAAAGAGGGAGAAAGGAGATTCAGTGGGAGACAGAAAGCCTTTGTTTCTTAGCCCTTGTCTTCTGTTATTCACATCCCCTTTTCTGCTCTCAGGTATTTCCCAAGATTAACAAATGAACTTGGAGTTCCCACACCCAACAAACACATTACGCCTCTCTGAGGTCACGAAGGACCTACCAGGTAGCAAAACTGTTCTGAGTGCAATTACCTATGAGTCCTGACCCCACCCTCTGGCTGCTGGGCGAATGAGCAATACTTAGGCTTAGCACAGTTTTCAAAACTTCAAGAGCTATCTGAACCCGTGTCTCCCTTGTTCCATCTATAGCTCTGTCCTGGGGAAAGCTATTAAGATCTGGTGACTCTTTTAAAAAGTAAAAGATGACAAATAAAATCTGGAGCTGGACAGATGAGTCAGTGGTCATGGGCACTTGCCTTTCTTGCAGAGGACCTGGATTTAGCTCCCAGCACCCACCTGGCAGCTCACAACCACCTGTAACTGCAACTTTAGGGACTCTGGAGCCTCTTTTGATCTCTCCAGGCTCCTGCACCCTGGTGCACATATGCACATACACATAAATAAAATACATATTTCTAAATAATAATAACGATAGCAATAAATAAAACCGTGGAAAGAACAAGTTTTTCAGGGCAGAGTGGAGGGTTAGATGGAAAAGACCCAAACATAGCATGTGAGCTACAATGCAATACTGGCTATGTACAGGTGAAGTAGGGGTGTGAGAGCTGAGCAGAGAGAAAAGCATGCTCTGAGGGAACCAGTGAGGCAACACTGGACACTTCTCTGAGAAGGTGACAGGCTGTGGGCAGTGGGGAGGCTGTCCTGATGGGAGAAGTAAGAGGGAAAAGGTAGGCAGCCTTGAAGCAATCACAGATGACAGGAAGCAAACAGGAAGTGAGGCAGCCATACTGAGCAGATAAAAGGCACCTGGGGGAGGTAGCGGAGCCTCTGGGCTCTGCAGTCAGCCCTGGGACCTTCATGCCTACAGTTCCACTAGAGTCCCGGTCAGAGGGAGCTTCTGCACCCTCTAAAGCCTGGCCTGGGAAACTTTCTCAGCCCTCCCCCACCTCAGGCAGAAACACTTCCCTCCGTGAGAACCCCTGCGCATTTCTCTTTCTGACTGCAATTCATACCGTAACTTCTGGGCTTCTTCACTTAACCTTTATAAATACCTTCCATCATCTAGAATTACCATCTTCATTCGCCAAGGGGGGAACTGAGGATCAGAGAGGCTCAGCAGCTGAAGGTGACTCAGCACCTGGGAGAGCACAAAACCACCCTTTCCCCTTTGTTGGGACCATCTGTGTGTACATCAGCCATCTGTATATGAGTGAGTGAGCCATCTAAGTATGTATGCATCCCCTTCGGACTGCCTGCTCTGTATTCACAGGAAGAGTGTCAGCCTCAATTACACACCACCTACAGCAGATCTAACTCAGCACCCATGGAAAATCAAGGCTCAAAAGGAGAGGGACAGCTTGCCAAGACCACACAGCAAATCAGGATTGGCGCTGGGTTACGACCCAGGTCATTTGACTCCGAGACAGAACCTAGGCCCTTAGAAACTAGAATGACGCTTACGTCCCTCCCAGGGGCGTAATTGTAACTGTCTAATTATATACCTACTAATCCTATTACATTCTGTATGTCCTGAGCCTTGAGTTGGAAATCCACTTCAGGGCCCCGGGACTGCCAACTCCACCTACCCGCTCACAGCAAACAAGCTACATTGCCACTCAACCATCGGTCCTGGCAGATTTGCTGTAGGGATTACACCTGTAATTCAGAGGTCAGCCTGGGGACTCTAGAGAGGACACAAACATGCATGGAAACATAAACAGAAAGAATCTTGTGATTTAGCCTGCAGATGTGATTTGGGGAGATAGCTACAGAGACAAGACCTGCAAGATAGTGAGAGACAGCCTGAGGGGGACAGGGAAAAGGAAGACCTTCCCTCTGAAGAAAGGGAACTGAAAGAATGAAGGCCCAGAGGCGGAAGAAAGAAGAAACTATTCGGAAGCCTGCAACATTGGGGTGATTGTGGTAAAATCACAGAGCAATACAGGGGTAGAGGGAGATGAAGTGTTAACTGAGCAAAACCAGAAGTCCTTCCCACGTAAGGAAGAAAAGCCAGCACTTCAAGAGAGGGGAGTAGAGTGAGCGTCTTTTCTCACACTCTGCAAATCCTTCTCATCTGGAGAAGGCCCAGGACAGCCTGTACCTAGAATGCTCTCCCCAGCTAAAACAGCAGCCCCATCAAGAAGCCTTCTGCAGCCCATGCTTGTAGCCAGTCTCTCTCTAGTCCCTAGTCTAGCATTCCTAAGGGCTGTGTACACCATAGCTCTGATTACACAACTCGGTAAACACATAACAGAACAGGGAAGAGTGTTATTCTAATCTGCAGTCTTTCCAATTGGCCTAGGAAGACGACAGACTTGTTCCTAAGATGAGAACATTCTTTCAGTTGAAGAAGGAAATAAGAGAAAGAATTTTGAGATGAAATTACCCTGCCTGTAGATTAGCTGTGGACCAAGCAAACAATGGACTGTGATGTTTACTCCCCTCTTCCCCACCACATCCCCCTTCATCAGCTAGTCCTGCAAGTCTTTTTAATCAAAGTGAAGTTCTTGACGTGTAGATTCAAAAGCCTAAGCCTGAAGATCTGAAGCATAGCCCAAATATTAGATTTGCAGAAAAGCATACTACACTGGAGCCACTTTCCCATGGTTAAGACCAAAACAGAACTTAATGCACAGCAGAGGAGAGAAGAGAAGATGAGATGAAAACCAGTAAGACCAAGAGAAACAGTCTTACATCACCTGTGTGTGTGTGTGTGTGTGTGTGTGTGTGTGTGTGTGTGCCTGTGTGGTGTGTGTGTGTGTGTGTGTGTGTGTGCGGTGTGTGTGGTGTGTGTAGTGTGTGTGTGGTGTGTATGTGGTGTGTGTGTGCGTGTGTATGTGCGTGTATGTGTGCGTGTGTGTGGTGTGTATGTGTGTGCATGCATGTATGCGTGTGCGTGTGTGTGTGTGGTGTGTGTAGTGTATGTGTGCGTGTGTGTGTGGTATGTGTGGTGTGTGTGCGTGTGGTGTGTGTGTGTGCGTGCATGCATGTGTGCATGTGTGGTATGTGTGGTATGTGTGTGCATGTGCGTGTGCGTGTGGTGTGGTGTGTGTGTGCGTGCTTGTGCACATGTGTGCGTGTGTGCGTGTGTGTGTGGTGTGTGTATGTGTGTGTNTNNTGTGTATGTGTGGTGTGTGTGTGGTATGTATGTGTGGTGTGTGTGGTGTGTATGTGTGGTGTGTGTGTGGTGTGTGTGGTGTGTGTATGTGATGTATTTGGTGTGTGTAGTGTGTGTGTTTGTGCATGCGTGCATGCGTGCATGTGTGCGTGTGTGTGGTGTGTGTGTGTGTGGTGTATTTGGTGTGTGTGGTGTGTGTATGTTTGTGCGTGTGTGCATGTGTGCATGTGTACATGTGTGCGTGTGTGTGCGTGTGGTGTGTGTGTGTATGTGTGTGGTGTATGTGTGCGTACGTGTACGCGTATATGCGTGCGTGAATGTGTGTGTGTGTGTGTGTGTGTGTGTGTGTACAGCAGGCCAGGTCATAGACATATGACAGTTAGACAGTAGCTAGGAATAGAATGCCCTGGAGGGCTTGCTCACTCATACACCACAGCACACATGTCTCCCTGAGACCTCTGCTGCAGGAGACACCTGGCTTTTCTGTTGAAGCTAGCCTTCCTCATCACATGGCAGTTAGACTACAAAAACAACCAATGAGAGAGAGCCTAGCAGAGACCTACTGCCCTTCAAGACAGCATAATCTCAGAAGCAAGTAGCATCACCTGTGCCTCCTTGTGTTAATTAGACGCAAACCTCACAGAGCATCTCATACCCAAAGAGGGATGGGACTGAACTCAGTCCTTGTTTAAGATTTGTTTATTTTGTGTATAAGAGTTTTGCCTTTGGGTATATGCCTGAAATGTGTATGTGCACTGTGTGAATGCCTGGCACCCATGAAGTCAGAAGATGGTATCCAATCCTCTGGAACTGAAGTTCCAGGTGACTTGTGAGCCATGGTGTGAATGCCAAGAACTGAAGCCAGGTCCTCTGGAAGCATAGCCAGTGCTCTTAACCACTGAGCCATCACTCTAGCCCGGATCTCAACTCTTGGTAGGAAGAGGCCAAAAAAGATAGAGGTGGGAGGGTGGGACTGGTTTTCTCTGACCATACACTGAAACAGATCCCAGATGGTCGTCCTTGAGAACCAAAGGGCACAGTGATCTCAGAGCAACAGGACTTGAGGAAACCTGGCCATGGATGTCAGTTTGCTTGACTGATACCACTTAGACAATGACTCCCTGCCCAGAGGCTGTGACTGATCATCCCAGAGCATCCAACTCTGCAGCCTTTGGTTTCTTCTTGTACATACACACTTGCTTTAAATCTGCGAACCTGTATTAGGTCCAGAGTTCATCCCAGCAGGACCAGGCAGGCAACTTGCAGATTTGGGATATTCTCTAGAGATAACTTAAAACTGGCTGGAGCTCGGCCAGGCATACTCAGGGTGGGTAACGGTTTCCCAGTAATCAAAATCCTAAGCTGAACATCTGTCGGACGCACATGGAGGAGGATAATGAAAAGCAAACTTTGCTTTTGTATAAGAAGTGCACAGCACAGAAGAAGCTGCCAGTTTCTGGGGTGAAGAGTGACAGGGTTGTATGGTCTGAATCAGTGGAAAGGACATACAAGTGTTTCCCATGAAGCAGAGGTGTCTTGATGCACAGCAGAGGGTACCTGCTGGTGAGTAAAGAGAATTGTTGTTGTAGACCAACGAGAGTTGGAGAAAGGATGCACAAGTCTATTGGTAGATGCCAAATTGGATGTTTTCAACTTGGGGTATGTGTGTGTGAGAGAGAGAGAGACAGAGACAGAGACAGAGACAGAGAGAAGAATATTTATTATATCCCTGGACTGACAGATACTACTGTATCTCAGCAGCTAGAGATCAGAGGAGCTAGCAAAAATCCAAAATCTTTTCAATCTCTCTATAGAAGATGATGCCCACCAATATGTATTCAAAAAGCCCTTAAACAAGGAAGATTTAAAAAAACATGGTTCAAAGCACCCAAGATTCAGAATATCCTACAACACAAATGCTAATGTGTTGCTCTGAAGAAATGTACATTAAGAAGCCAGGCAGTAATGGCCCATGCCATTTAATCCCAGCACTCAGGAGGCAGAAGCAGGTGGATCTCTGTGAGTTCTAGGCCAGCCTGGTCTACAAAGTGAGTTCCAGGATAGCCAGAGCTATGCAGAAAAATCCTGTCTTAAAGCAAGAACAAAAATGAGAGAGAAACAGAGACGCACTAAGACAAGCAAGGAGGAGCCGGGCGTGGTGGCCACACCTTTAATCCCAGCCCTCGGTATTAAAATCGGCAGGCGGATTTCTGAGTTCTAGGCCAGCCTGGTCTACAAAGTGAGTTCCAGGACAGCCAGGGCTATACAGAGAAACCCTGTCTCGGAAAACCAAAAAAAAAAAAAAAAGACAAACAAGGAGGAAGCTGCAGAATACATTAAACTTTGGGCCAAGAAAATGAAGGAAGCCAGAGAAAACTGCTGGGAATAGATTGTGGGGAAACATAGGCTGGCCTCCCTGAGAGCTTCTACTTCTGAGTGGGATTCCTGTCAAGAATAAGTCTCTAAGAGTGGCAGACTTTGGAGCACTCCCATAGACAGGATGTCTTCATCAAGTTCCTCTTTAAGAACTCAGCATTCTAGGCAGAAAAAGGAAGACTGTAAGGGCCAGAGATACAGAGTGACTCTGGGAGACAGCATCTTCTAGACACAACACAATTGCCACACATACGAACTCAGACACGATGGCAGCCCACACAGGGCCTGCCTGCAAAAGATCAAGGCACACAGGGTCCCAACACTAAGAGAGGGAAGCAGATTAGGATCCCAAGCCTAATCAAGAAGATTATCTGCAACCGATACTTAATGGCAAAGGGAAAAAAAAAAAAAATCAGTTTTCTCCAGTGGAGTCTCACTGGTTATGGTAACCACACTAGAAGAGGCCCCTTGCCCAGTAGCAGATAGCAACACAAATCAAACTCAACAGTATCTTTGTAGACGTTTTTGTCTCATTTTGCATTTTTTTTAACTTATTGGCCTTTGGCATGTGTCTTTGGGTTTTTGTTTCTATGTTTTTGTGGTGGTGGTGTGTATTGTATTTCTTGTTTTTCTTATTTTGGCGTTGTTGGTTTTGTTTGTTTTAAAGAGAAAGGGAGGGGCCTGGAGTCAGATGGGGATGTGGGGAGGATCTGGGAGGAGTTGGAGGAAGGAAAAGCATGATCAGAATATGTTGCATAGATTGTTCTCAATAAAAATAATAAATGTTTAAAAGTCACAAATGATAAGATCTAAAGGCAGACACAAAACAAAATTCCTGAACTATGAGGTTATAAATCCTGTCAAAAGGCCTTGGCTGCGGAAGTCACATGACCTATGGGGAAGCAGCTGTTATTGTTTTGCTAAACAGATCTATTTCTCCATAACTATGTTGATGTTGATGGAGGAGTGCTGCTGTCAGCAGATAACAAGCTACTGTTGAGTGAGTATCCAGTCAAGAGTGAGACACGGATATCAATCCCACCCACCCACCCACCCAAGGATCAGGGAACAACGCAGAAGAAAAGTGTAGTAAGTGAAAGATCCATGTGGAATGCTGAGTTCTGCTCATGATCTCACAGCAGCTGAGACTGCCTGCACAACATCTGCATACAATTAGCTCCTTCGATGCCTTGCCATTGAAGGGAGAAGGAAGCACACTTCCCCTCTGAGGACTTACATGTAGTCTCCGTTGAGGGAGAGATATTTCCTTTAGTTACAGATAAGGTAGCCATGCTCCTGTAAGCAATCCTTCAGCCATGGCCCTGTAATCAACACTGATGTCACTGGGTCATGAAAATTTTAGAAAGTAAAGATTTGAAAGAATTACAATCTCTGATCTAGAGAAGTGAAGGTTGCAGGTCTCAGGCTTCAGACATGCTCTAAGCCACTAAGTCACCAACATTTGTTCTGAGACTACTGTGAGGAAGCAGTAATCCTCAAGAACCAGAAAACCTGGGTCCAAATTCCAGGCAAACCATACACCGGCTCCAAGGCCACCGGCAACCGACAGCCTCTGAGACAGATTCCATCTGGGAAATGGAGACGGGTATCCCTGTCAGGCAAAGTTGTTTAAGGTTGAAGCAATACATAGTCATGACTTGGACACACTGTGTTCAGTAAATATCTGTCGTTGTTATTTGCCTAAAACTCTGCTGAAGTTCTGATCCGGAGAGGAATCTAAACCAAGCTACTAAGCTAGATGTTTCTATGTTTCAGTGCTTCCCTCTGCTGGCCAAAGGAAGTAGTTCCACTGGGGCCGGGGGTAAAGGAGAGAGAGGCAGGAAGGTACATGCAGCCCTTCGCCTCTCTGAGCCTGTCTGCTTAGCTGTAAAAATGGAGTGACGATCCCTACCATATTTCATTACTGCTGTGAATCCCACATGACCATGCCTTCGGGACACTTTCATAAGCTAACCTCAAGTGCTTCGTGGTCAAGCACTTTGATGCTGAGCATCCAAAACCCCAAAGAGGATCTGAGAAGTTGGCCCTGCACTTTAGTCGTCCCCCTCCAGTGGAAGAGCAAAGTCTTTGTCTGTGCCTTTATCTTGGAGTATTTCCCCTGTATGTCCCTTTAGCGGTTTCATAGTTTGTGGGCTGACGTTAGGTCATTATGAACTGATTTTGGAGTGAGGTGAGAGGCAGAGACACTTTGTTTCTCTATGAATGGGCAGTGGTTTGAATGAGAACTTTCACTCTTGGGATCTCATATTTAAATACTTAGTCCCTGCAGGTGGCACTACTTGGGGAGGTCATGGAATCTTTGGAACATGGAACTTTGCTTCGGGAAGAAGTATGCCGTATGCCGTTGGGGTGGGCTTTCAGAGCTATGGCATCACCTTACTTCCAGCTCACTCTCTGCTTCCTATATATGGATGGAGATGGATGTGATCTCTCAGCTTCCTGCTTTGGCCTGTGCTGCCCTGCCTCCCCTGCCTCCCCTGCCCTCCCTGCCTCCCCTGCCTCCATGCCTCCCCTGCCTCCCCTGTCTCCCCTGCCCTCCCTGCCTCCCCTGCCTCCTGCCTCCCCTGCCTCCCTGCCTCCCTGCCTCCCCTGCCATTATCGGCTCTTTCTCTGGAACCAGAAGCTGAAATAAATTCTTTCTCCTTTAAGTAACATCCAGCCATAAGAGTTTTATCACAGCAGCAAAAAGTAACTAATACACTGAATATCCCATTTTCCCAGCATTTCCAATACATTGAAGATGCTATCTTTTCTTCAATGTATGTTTCTGAAGTCTTCATCAAAATTACATGGCTAAAAAAATTCAGAATAGATGGAGGCAGGGTGGTCTCCAGGCCACATCCTTCTGAGGAGCTCTTGACACTTGCTACGTCTGGGGAGAGAGAATCACTCTTTCTTCTTTTCCTTGTTTACAATGTGTGTCACTAGCAGATTTCCCATGCTCTAGTGGATAGTCCCACACCCCAACATCCAAACACTATGTGCACAGCAGCAACTGGGGTTTGGTGGATTATAAAAAAAAAAAAAAAAGAGGTTAGGAGGCAAATGTGTTGAGGAGTTTGAGGGAAGTTGGATGGGGAACGTGGGAGGTGGATATTACCATGTTTCGTGTGTGTGTGTGTGTGTGTGTGTGTGTGTAAAATTTCTCAAAAATAAAAAAAAATTACTATTTTAAAAATTATGTGTTGGGGTCAGAGAGATGGCTCAGTGGTTAAGAGCACTGACTGCTCTTCTGAAGGTCCTGAGTTCAAATTCCACCAACCACGTGGTGGCTCACAGCCATCTGTAATGAGATCTGATGCCCTCTTCTGGTAGCTGTAAACAGCTACAGTGTACTTAGATATAGTAATAAATAAATCTTTTTAAAAAATGTATGTGTTTATAGCTGTGTGGACTTAATTTTAATCTTTGGGTCTTCCGCTCTAGTCCACTGCTCCTGTTTCTTAACCACCACCACGCTGGTTTTATAACTATGACTCTGTAATATAGTTTGGAATCAGTTATTGTGATGGCTCCAGCCAGCACTGTTCTTTGTGCTCACAATGTTTGGGCTATTCAGAGTCTTTTTGTGATTTTTATATGAATCCTAGAATTTTTTTTCTATTTTGTAAAAGATGTTATTGGAGCTTTGGTGAGGATTAAAGATTAATATCTAGAATATATAAAGAACCAAAAGAAGAAGAAAAAAACATCAAAGTTCAAACAATCCAGTCAATAGATGGGCTATTGAAATCAACAGACAGTTCTCAAAGGATGAAGTGCTAATGACTAATAGACATGAAAAAAAGGTGTTCAACATTTTTAGCAATCAGGGGAAAGCAAATTAAAACTACATTAAAGTTCTTTCTCACCTCTGTCAGAATCATTAAAGAAAATAAAAAAAAAAAAAAAAAAAAAAAAAAAAAAAACCACTGGCAAGAATGTGGGGAAAAGGCCAGCCTTCTACACTGATGATAGTCCTGTAAGTGCTCCAGCCACTATGGAAATCTAAACCTGAAAACAGAACACCATATGACCTAGCTTGACCACTTCTGAGTCTACACTCAGAGAACTATAAATCAGTGCACTACAGAGATCCACATCGCTATGTTTATTGAAGCACCATTCATAATAGCTAAGGTGTCCATTCGCAGATGAATGGATAAATGTTTTATAAATAAACAATGGCACTTTATTCCATCATGAAGAAGAATGAAATTGTGTCATTTGCTGAAACATGGATTCGCCTGGAAATCATCATATTAAGCTCAACAACAAATTAAGTTCAACACACAAAAAAAGACAGATATATCTTTCTTATTTGTAGCTCCTATAGACACATAAAACCATATATATATATATATATATATATATATATATATATATATATATATGGTGTGAAAACAGAAAGGAGATTAGAAGAAGGGAGAGACTATCAGAGACTGGGAGGACTAAAAGAAAAGAATGGAAGAGGGATGGATACAGTCAAAGCACATTATATACTTGGAAGAAATTGTCTATCTTAAACTCAACACTAAATATAATGAAAAATACACTCATAAAATATTTTTAAATTTTTAAAGCAGAGAGAGAGAATCAGGGAACAATATTTAAAGATTCCATCTGTGGCAGCAAGACCATTACTGTCTCTCCCCAACTCACAACGTGCTTACATCTCAACCAATAAAAACTATCACAGCTTAAAATGTTAGAAGTTTAAAATGCACAGAACAACTAATCTACTAAGTGTCCTTAGTAGAGGCTTAGCAATAAAACACACCACAGACTACTGGCTCTTGATGCTTGTGATCCTATAGCTGACAGTGGCTGGAACTTATTGTCACTACCTGTTATCAAAAGAGAATATCAAGCCATACAACACAATCTTTCATATGATTCACACTGGATTCAAATCACTCTCCCACCACTGAAAACTCAAAATCATCCTTTGAACTATCCTAATCTGGCAACTGTCTATATAAAATAAGTAGGCATAAAAATAAAACAAGTTTGTGAAAGATCTATAAACAAGTAATTACACTGCAGTACTAAGAGAACCGTCCTTAGTTAGCCAAGTCATCAAGGCTAACATCACCATTAATTAGAAAAATATATGTTTGTCCTTAGATAACATGTCACTGATATAACATTCCTGCCTAAAAAGCTTAACCTGAATCTGTCGTGAGGATAATAATTGTTGACAGTATAGTAAATGGCCTGAATGTCTTAAATCTAAATTGAAAGATTTGTTTTAAAAACAGTTAGCCTGTACTTTCAAAGGTATCATTGTGGGCTGGGGAGATGGCTCAGTGGTTAAGAGCATTGGCTGGTCTTCTAGAGGACTCAAGTTTGATTCCCAGCACTCATTGTGTCTCAAAACCTGTGAATCCAATTCCAAATGATCCTGTGCCCTCTTTTGGCCTCTTCAGGAACCAGGTACAGAAGTGGTATACATACCCATATACATAAAGTAAAATAAAAATAAAAATTTTAAGAATATATCTTCAAAGCCCAACCTTGTATCCATCAATAATAAGCTGAGAAACTGTTCCAGGTTAAAGAAGAAGAATAGAGAAAGCAACTGAATACAATGTGAGATCTTTGATTGGATCCTAAAGGACATTAATGGGACTTGAACAACATATTAAAGGGTGGTAATGAATCAATGTTAAATTTCCTGAGTGTAATAATTATGTTATTGTCATTGAGAAGAATGCCCTTCTATACCTTATATGGAAATTTCATAATTTGAGAGTTAATCTCAAATAGTTCAAAGTAAAATAATGTATTGATATTTATATGCAAATAGAGGGCTAAATAAAATGTTGCAAGTGTGTGTGTGTGTGTGTGTGTGTGTGTGTGTGTGTGTGTGTGTGTGTTGATTTTTACTCTTGTAGACAGACTATGGACCTAACAGTTTTTCAACAATAAGTAATTGGAAGGGGATTATACTGCTAGATATTAAAGAATGATTAAATGAATGAAGACAACATTGATCTCAGGTTAATAAATAGATATACTTAATATATGTAAAAAAAAAAAAAAGGCTCACTCTAAGCAGTAGAGAAATGAAAGCCAAGGACTCCAAAAAACATTCTAGTTGTCTTTATTCAACGTAGAAAGATTGAGAAGACTGGCAAAGCTTAGTTCTAGAGACACGAAGTTGACCATTCTGTTCTACTATATATTATGGTGCATATTGAGATAAACAATTTACTTTCCTATAAAGTTGAATTAGCACTAGCTAAATATTGCAGACACTGTGAAAATACGTGTGAAAGAACACACTTTGAACATAGAACATGGAGAAATCAAAATACCACTGGTCGAGAAGTTTCCACACCACTGGCTAATTTTCATAGTACCAGAAGGTGTGCTATAGGCTGATGGGAGAGAAAGGTCACCAAGAATCCTTCCTAGCTGTAAACCCTGTGAGCTACAGTAACAACTGGCCTCGCAAGTTATGCACATGAGTGCACTAATAGTACAAACGTTACAGGAATAACCAACTACATTCTGTTTGGATTTAAGGTCCCCTCCACAAAAGGGAAAGATTATGTCTGGCACTGTAACTATGACCAGGAACACATTGCTTGGAAGCCCATAGACCTCAGGAATGAACCTGCTGCTGTTAATTTGCTAAAAGGACATTGTTTCAAAGTGCTGTCTGAGTTGTATCTCTATACCCATAGATGGGTGCGATTCTCAGACATCAGCCGAGACGCTTCCGTAGTGGATTCTGGTTAATACAGGAATGCGAAAAATAAAAATAAAAGAACTGGAATAAGTACCTATGGCATGCTCAGCCACAGGTAGGACAACTGTATCACACTCCACCACCAAAGCTCGGGAAACATCATAAAAAAGGTGGAAGGATTGCAAAAGTCAGGAATGAAGCTAAGATGAAGCAGTATTTAGGGACAGAACAGGACCAATTCTCTCATGAACTCAGAGCAGTTGTGGTTGCCTGTGTAAGGCCTGTACACAATCAGACCAGTCAACAATCTAGCACGAAGGTGAGAGAACTCATGAGCCTACTGCGGAACTATGGGTAGATGATGACTGCTAGGGGATGGTGGGCCTATCTTTTTTTAATGGATGTGGTCCCTGGTGGGTAGACCATGCTCCAGTGGGTAGCTTCACACCAACGGATAGAGCATGGGTAGAACAATTCTTTAAAAAAAAAAAAAAAAAGAAGAATTCATGAAGTAGAGAGGCAGGTGGATGGTAGAGATGGATCTAGGAGGAATCAGAGGAAGGAATGGGAAATGAATATGATCAAAATACATTGTTCATATAAAATTCTCGAGGAATTGATAAAATAATATACTTTAAGGAATCAGTATACTAGGTAACATGTACAGTCATACATTAATTAGCTGGACTACTTAAATGAGGAAAATAATGACAATAATATTGTCACAGTCCATTGACATGAAAACAGATAATGATGTACTTTCACAAAAGAATATTTTCATATCAGAAATAGTAAATGAACTATAGCCCACAAAGTAACTTTATAGATCTTGGCAATATTTTAAAATAAAAATACAAGTCACAGAATAGTGCATACAACAAAGTACTCTTCTAATAAACTTCAATAGCATCTAAAAAGTCAAAAATGCTATATATTATATATAGCATATAATTCATAATTATGTAATAATATGTCTTATAATATATTTAATAACTATATAATTTATATAATATATTTCTAATATAAATATATAATATAATTTATTATATATTTTATAATATAATTTTATATGTTGTATACCATGTTTTATAATTATATAATTAATTCATATAATTATATAATATTATTATATAATTTCATATTATATATACATATAATTTTTAATGAAGAAAATTACAAGTGTAAACTTCAGGATGGTGTTTGCCATAGGGAAAGGTGTTAAACGCTCAAACATAAATTATGGCTGATATTAGTTGTTGGGTTGGGTGGAAGTGAGCATATGTGTGAGAGGAAGAGATCTATGTAAGGACTAGTGAAGACAACTTCAGGAGCTAAGATTACAGATCAGCTAGTTTTATTCATAGTGCCAATTAAACAAAAGAAGAAAAGAAACCTCACTAACTTTGGAGGATCTAAGGAAGTGAATCAAAATAGGTGCCCTAGGTTTAGTCATAGAAGGAAGCATAAAGAGACTTTTCAGGAAAAGCTAATATACAACGACAAAATGTCAGCCTGAGCCAATGGGTGGCTAAGATAGCTACTGAACCGAATGGAAACGATACATCATGAGAACAAGACTAATAGCTGGGCAAGCCCTGCATAACCTCCAACAGCATACGCCTCAGTGACAGTTGGAGCCTTGGAAAGTGACTACATCTGAGTCCTCTGGTTCCTTTTCTCAGTCTCTCTGACTAGCTGGATTCTATCAAAACAACCATGACCTTGGAATGTACCTAGAAGTGAAGCCACTGCAAATACCCCAGGTCTCCAAATAATTTTTACCAGGCCCTAAAGTCTCTGAGCAGTACTGGGCTTGCTGATTCCTTGCCAGTCCTAAAATCTGAGACAGGATTCCAGATTTGCCATCAAGAGGAGGAGATGGAATTACACGTCAGCACCACGGACAGCTCCCTCTGACTTAGAAGCTCTATATCAGAACCCCTTTTACCCTTTCCTAACCTAGTATATACACTTCCTCTAGCTTCTTCCTAGACTGTACTGCCTGTATGCAGGCTCTTCCTACTCTACTCTCCACCACATCCTGTGTTGCCAGAGCAACCTTCCTAAATTGTCCATCTGACCGGAATTCCACCATTAGAAACTTCCATGATGCCCTAACTTGGTAGCCAAAGCCCATTAAAATATCCCCTCCCTTATTTCCAGCATTATGGATAGCCTCTATTCCTACAGTTTTGTTCAGGGCGGAGCTTTACATTCTACCTCTTTGACGAGTCTCCTCTCTCCTCTCCCCACTCTCCTCTCCTTTTCTCCTCATCCCTCTTCCCTCTCCCCTCTCCTTCTCTCCCCTCTTCTTCTCTCCCCTCTTCCCTCTTCCCTTTCTCCCTCTTCCCTCCCCCCTCCCCTCTCTGTTCTCCCCCTCTCCCTCCTCCCCTCTCCCTTACCCCTTCTCCCCTCTCCTCTCTCCATCCTGTCTCCCCTCCCACCCTGGTTCCCAAGCTAATAATTGGAGTATTCCAGTCTTAATATTCTCGTCCTTCTATTTCCACTCATCCCTCCAGTAATGGCATCTACTCCTGTGGATTTAAATGTTTCTTCAAACTAAACCTCTGCCCTGAACATCAGACTTGATAGAACCAGTTGGAGGCTCAATAGTGGCCTCAACAATAACACATCAGTAATAAACTGGTTTGGTTTTGGGTTTGGTTTGGCTTGGCTTGGCTTGACTTATGGTAGTGCTTAGGAACTTAGTACAGTTTTTGAATGGGAGCTGTGAGAACAGATATCTTTGGCTTCTTCCTAGTCTAAAAGAAAGTATTCTTTCAGCATTCAGCTGTAGGCTTTTGGTACACATCCTTTATCACACTGTAGAACTTCTCTTCTTCAAAGTTATCAACTAATTTTTAAATTTTTTTCTTTTTTTACATATATTGGAATGGTTATATTGTTTTCCTACATGCAATATAATAATGAGTTCTTTGATCTTCAACTCTTAAGTCCTTCTTTCATTTCTATTATTAGTCTCATTTAGTCCTGATATACTCTTTTATATATTGTTTTATGTCCTTTTCATAAGAAAACATGGCCTCTAATTTTCTTCTCTTGGAATGTTTTTCTCTTAATTTAATATCAGGTTAATACTGGCCTCCAAAAATTTGGGCTGGGAATAAATCCCAGTGGTTGAGTGTTTGCCTAGCATGTGTGACTATGAAGTCCTAAGTATAATTACACACACACACACACACACACACACACACACACAACAGCAACAACAACAACTTGGAAACACCTTTCATGTTTTTGTTCTTTGATTTGTTGTTCTTTGAGGGTTGGGAGTATTAAGTACACCAAAAGGAGCAGCGAGCTGGGCAATGACAAGAGTGCTTCTCACCTCTCTGAGTTTTTTGTCCATTATCACTTAGGGAGGTGAGAGTTCTGATAATAATCTTAATAATAGAGCGTTACTGAAATCACCCATTCCCTCTGCCCACCCAGGAAGCTTTAGGAATCTGTGATGTGCAAAGAATTTGCCCATTTCGTGTCTAAGCTGTCAGATTTACTAGCATTAAGTTTCCCAAGAATGCTTCACTGCCCTTTGTCTTTCTGGAGCCTCAGTTATAAATACACTAGAGCATTGTTGCTGACCTGCAGGTTCTGAGCCTCTGCTCTGCTGTAGTTGGCACTGCCACTGTTTCAGTACTACAGATTAGGTATTTTCTATTGATGTTTTCCAGCTCACTGACCTCTTCTTCCTCAGTGTCTAATCTCAACTGGATCCTTATTTAAATGTTACCTCAAGATTTGCACTCTCCTCAGCAGAGCTCACTGCCCTCCTTTTCTGCTTGGTTTTTCTAATTTTCTATAACTTATGTATTTATCCATCTGATTTAGTAATCATTTCTCTTTGTTGGAATGTACACACCTCATAGGCAAGAATCTTGTGTGGTTCTTCTATCCTGTAGCTCCAGAACAAAGATTGTATTAAGCTCAGAATATATTAAGTGATGAAAAATTAAGAATTAATGTTACCATTTGAAAACCTTCCTGATGCCATTCCTATCTTTTATGTATTTTGTATCATAGTGTTGATTATACTTTTATTGTTGGTGAATATCCATCCCGCCCTTTCCTCCTCCTCCTCCTCCTCCTCCTCCTCCTTTTTCTCCTCCTCTTCCTCCTCTTCCTCCTCTTCCTCCTCCTCCTCTTTCTCCTCCTCTTCCTCCTCTTCCTCCTCCTCCTCCTCCTCCTCCTCCTCCTCTTTCTTCCTCTCTCTCTCTCTCTCTCTCTCTCTCTCTCTCTTTTGGCTTCTTTGTGGGTTTTCCTCTCTTCCACCCTTCTCCACTCCTTTTCTTCCACCCTTTCAACCCCCTAGCACTAGATCAGGAGACAAAAGGATTGAGGGGAAGGAAGGAGATCCCTGAATAAAGTCAGGAGTCAGAAAGGGGGCAACATTATTGTTAGATTACTTCCTGCTGGTTGGGGGCTTTGAGTTCTTTGGGGCAAGTTTGATATTCATCATCTGGATATCTAATTTCTTCTTGTTGCTTCTTCTTTGTGCACAACTACTTAAAACACAACCAACAACAACTAACAACTAACCAACTGTCCTGCCTCTCAGGGCCCTTGTATTTATATACCCTCTGAAAAGTCCCCAGAATTCCAGATATCACACAATTGTAGAAACTATCTGTAGCTGGAAAAGTCATGCCCCTGCTATAGCAAAAGGCAAACCATAGTCTGCTGCTACAGACAATCTGAAGCAGCCCACAACCCACATCTGAGATTAAAATGAAAATATATTTGTTTTCCAAAGAAACCAAAATTCCAAAATTGTCACTACCCCCCCGCCCCCCATCCACCCACAGCCCCCTTCCAGCCCCCCGCCCCCCCCCCACATGTGTCCCCTGTGGTGGACCCACTGGAAGGGTTTTTACTGTATGTGAATAGTTTTCTTTCGGAGGCATGCAGTTGCCTAGAAAAGCAGCAGAGGGCAGCAGAGGACTACCTTTCCTGCCTTCCTGACGCCAATCCTCAGGTTAAAAGAAGACATTATTTATTACATGGAGCTGGAGCTTAGACCCACAAAGCCAGAACAGTGGTTCCCTCACAAAAGAACTTGGGGAGCCCAGTTCCCTACATGACCTTATTAACTCAGTGTCTCCCACCACTCACTGTCACACACAAACGTCATTTAGGCCGCACACCACACCACACACATAACACATACACCACACACACACACACACACACACACACATACCCCCCCACACACACACACACAAAACACACACATACCCCCCCCACACACACACACACAAAATGCCAGGCCCTTTCTCAGTTAAAAGAGCACTCCATTTCTAATCTAGCCACCTTTTCTCTAGATTGTGCCAAGTACCCTGGTTCAAATGAGATTCTCCAAAGCCTGTTTCCCCGCCTTCTCAGCTCATTCACCGTAGCTAGCAAACTCCCTGGGGACCTTTAATGCCTACCGCTTCTATTAAATTCTTGCCACCGGCACTAACAGAAGAGGATCGTTGCTAGCTCCAGCTCATGGAACAGGAAACAGGATTCAAGAGGAAAGAGAGTGTGCCTAAGGTCACTGAGATTAATGCCCGGAACTGTTCACCATCTGTAGTCCCAAGTCTCAGTAGATAAGCCTGGTGTAAAGGCCAGACAGGTTGATTGGAGGCCTTTCTCCAAGAATTATTCTCATCCTAAAATGGGCCTAACCACTATAAGCTTGCCATTCTCTCTCTCTCTCTCTCTCTCTCCCTCCCTCTTCCCCCCCCCCCCGTGACACGTACCCAGAGGTTGCAAGGTTGGGCCTTACCTGCTTCCTGAGAGCATATTCAGGCTCTGTGTGTACTCAGTACAGCACACAAGACCAACAAGGAGTTGCTCACTTGGAACAATGTGTGGCTGCACAGGTGGATGCGATCTCAGGATCAACAACACCTGGGCACTCTTTAGTCTCATCCATTCCAAATACTCACTCCAGCCCCTGAGATTCTCCCACTAGACTCTGCCCCTAGATGCCAAAGACACAGTTAACAGATGGGGAAACCACAGCGAAAGCTAAGCAGGGGCACAGAAGCTTGCAGCAATGCAGGAAGACTGTGCTAGAACAGGAGTATATCCTGCCTGGTCTATCCTCATCCCTGCCCACAAGCATGCTGGGAACCAGCTGCTGCTTCCTCCTTCCTGGGGTCACTTTTCTACCACTCAGTCCTTCCCCTTCCCAGTGACCTCAAGAGCACCATCTGGGTAGAGGATGCAGCTGTTGGCATAGCAACAAAAAGATAGGAAGGGGCTTGGGGAAGCCAAGAGGCAATTCTAGGAAAGTAAGAGGCTTCAGTTGCTGGTATCTTTCCAGATGAGCTGCAGATAAAGGTGCCAGGCTACAAAGTCTGTTGTACCGGGTGCAAAAAGTCGGGCTTCAGAGGCAACCAACCACTGGTTTGCGGTGTGTCCCCAGACAAGTCTTTTTCTGTCTCTAAACATCAATTTGTGTCATAATTAGGTCAAAGATAACATGCTTATTTGGTGAAGAATCACTTACTGTCGTGAGGCTTGACACAGAAATGTCTTAATACCTAAGTGTTTAAATACATTCATCTTTCTTGCTTCCTCCCACTTAAACCAACAGCAAAGAATCAACAAAGACAATGCCAAACAGAGATCTTGCAGCAAATGAACATTGTTCTTTCTGTTAAGTAAACAGATGTAGTCCTGCAGTGGGAGTGTCATAAAATCGTGTTTAATGAATGGACAATATATTTAATAATCTATAATCACATTAATGGAGTAACTGACATTTGTGGACATTTATATTGTGTCAAGCACAAGGCATTGGCACAGCTACTCTGTGGGCTAGGTACAGTCAAGGCCAGCTTGACAAGTGTGTAACCAGCACAGAGGACCTTATACTCAGGCCTTACTGTTCTGTAGCGGCCATCTCGAAATTCAGACTTGTTGTCTCTGAGTGTGCTCTGTGTGTGAAAATAAAGGAGTGTGCACAGGGTTATTTAAGGCCTCACCTCACACAGAAACTTGCCACTTGTCAACCTCTAAACTTCCACCTCTCTGAGATCGATTGGCAGGTGCCTGCCTGTTCTCTGCTCCCCAGTCACTCCCATCTTCCGGATTCTGTGGGGCCTCACTACAGGAACAGGGAGGGAAAGGGAGGGTGTGTCTGCCCAGTCCTACAGCCATCCACCCTCTGTGTGCATTTCCTATCACCAGGACAACGTTAAACAGAGAACAACAAACTTATTATCAGAGAAAATTATAGTAAGAGGAAAGCTTATCTCCCCGCCTTTTAAAACTAAACCTGCCTGAAGTGAAAATGCGTTATTCCTCATGAAATATGCACCTAATCATGAGTTTTGTTCATTGAAAGTACTTGACAGAAATAGATATTGAAGTTCAGAGAGGCTCGGTGATTGGTCTAAGACCACACAGCTAACAAGTAGCAGCATTCGGACAAAGACATTGGTACTGGGAAGAGGGTTCTAAAGTTGTGAAGAGCTTAAGCCCAGGAATTAGGAGCCCTGCTCTGTGACCAGAATCCTGGGCATGCTGCCCATTCTCATCTTTCCCAGATGAATGTCCTCCAGGGAGTCCTGCAAGGTAGCAAGGTTCTCAGGTGTGGCTTTAACTTGCTCAAGCTGTGATTTTGACAGCAGTGATCTTGCCCCTCCCCCCAGACCCCATGAGAACTGCCAGAAGCTTGTCGATACCAGTCACTCACCCTACAGGACGTCGTGGCGTTTAAAGAATTTTCATGCCACCCCTCCATCATGACAGTGCTGAGATGAGCAAGGAATATTAGTATTGCCGCTTTCTAGACGAGAACGTTGGAGCATCAGAACCACCACACACTCACGTTGCTTCTCGGGCAAGTTTTAAATAGGTCAACAGGGATCCAGAGGATTGGGGTAACAATATGTGCATCCCCAATGGAGAAGCAGGCATCACCTCAAAAGTCCCAGTGAAGAAGCAGGGCAGCATGGGCCCCTCAGGAGCCCTGGCCTTGATGGTGTTGGCTTGATCCTTGGACTAGAGGAGCCCATCCCTGTGAAAATAGACCAGAGAAACAGCCAAGTGCTCCTGAGAAAAAGATCTACTGGGTATACAGTGCTTAGAGGGTGACTCAGCATGGGGAGGTGGGGGTAGGGATGTTTGCCCAACACTGAGGTGTGGTCTCCAGAACAAAGAAAGACTGAAGACCAAACAGGCAGAGACACCAAATGCAGACTCAGCAGAAAGACCAGCTCCACCAGCAGTGAGGGCGGAGGGTAGCGCATCCTTGGCCCTGTCTCATTGAGCTGAGATACTCAGCCACTGTTCCCTTGGTATGGATGTAGCATCTACAATAGAAAGACCTCCCACCCCGAATAGGTACCTCGCTAGCCTTTGGATTATAGTGACCTCAGACAAGATGTGTCTGTGAAACAGTTTGTGAATTTGGTAACCTCATCTCTCCATTTCCAGCCCACCAGGAAAGCACCAGGGCAGATCTGACCAATAAAACTGTTTGTGATGATAGAATGATATGAGACTGCACTTTTCTATGGCCCCCAGCTAGCCACATGTGTCTACTGGGTAAGGAGTCAGTGGTACCAAGGAAACAAATAGAACAAAGCTAAATGGGACATTTACCTGTGCATTTGGCATATATGGTTTGTAGCTTCTGTGCTTGGTTGGAGTCAGCTCTAGAAACAAGAAAGGGACAATAGAAAACGGAGCCTCTATACCACAACTCCAGGCTTCAGAAGCCTCAAGACAGACAACTGTCTCCCCAAAAGTCGATGTTTATTTCAGGTACAGAGTTGGGAAACAACCCCAGGAAAGTCAAACAGCTGTCTCCCGACAGAGCTGGAATTGCAGGCAGGATTAAATTTCATGATTCCCAAGCTCTCCCCTACCTCTGCAGTACACTGTTCATGTACGTGAACATGCGGTCACGTATCTAACAGGTGGCTGTGATTAGGTGCTTACCACTGGGTTCGACACTTAAAAGACGAATCAAGACACACACCTGGGCTTTAGGAGGGAGTCCTCAGGCAAAGGTAGTGTGCAGCTGCCACAGTGAGAATATAGGGATTTAAATCACTTTGGTTTCCTTCCAGGTAGCTCAACGCACCATGTTATAAATATCATTGACGTCTGCTGAGTTTCCAGTTTATATTTTAGGCCGTAGTTCCTGCCCAGAATTCCCTGTGGACATACCAAGCAATCTACTGGATTTCGAATTTAAATAGCAAATAGGCTTCTTGACCTTGTCCCCAAACCTTCCCCCGTCTCGACAAATGGCAAGGCTCTTCTCATTGCACCCTTCCAAACTTCTAGGGTTGTCCATGACTCCTTTTTCTTTTTTAAAAAATTTCTTTCATCTAATCCACCAACAAATACCTTTAACTCTGTGTGCAAGACACATACAGAATACTGGCCATCCCCACGGCTGCCACTCCACTGTCCTCTTCATCTCCATCCAGACTGAAGAAATTCTTGGGTCCCTCTCTTTTTGTTGTTTATTTTTCCAAACAGTAGCCAGAGTCATCTTTTTTTTTTAAAAAAAAATTACTTACTTTTAATTTTATGTGCATTGGTGTTTTTCCTGCGTGTATGTCTCTGTGAGGGCTCCTGGAACTGGAGTTACAGACAGTTGTGAACTGCCATGCAGGTGCTAGGAATTGGACCCAGGTCCTCTGGAAGAGCAGTCAGTGCTCTCTTAATCCCGGAGCCATCTCTACAGCCCCTAGAGTCACCTTCTATAAACTGAAAAATCAGAGTATGTTCCTCAATGGTTTCTCAAACTTCTTCTATAAAACCCTGCGAGGTCTACTTCCTGATGTTCCTATACCTTCATTTCCTGTCACTCTTATTTTTTTTCCACACCAGGTCTTTCTGAGCATTCCTTCATGATACTGTTTTACTTACTCTATGGCTTCCTGAGGACCTGTGCCCCAAAATCCCTTTATCAAAGACAACAGGTACGCCTCACCCTATCTTATTTCGGTTTCCCTCATAATATTCATCCGCTTCTAAAGTGTAATGTGTGTGCCTATTGCTTTCATGCTCAACTACAAGCTGGAGCCGATGAGCAGGTAAAATAGAGGAAGCCCAATTGAATTTAAATTTCAATAAACAAGGAATTATTTTTCAATATGAAGTTGTCATAGATATTGGAGGGCTCTTATAATTTAAAAAAAAAATAGCTAAACCAGGTGTGATGGTGCATGCCTTTAATCACAGAACCCAGGACCGAGGCAGGCAGTTCAAGAACAGCGAGGTGTACATAGCTAGTTCTGGGCAGCCAGGACGACATAGAAAACCTCTGTCCAACCCCCTCCCCCCAAAAAAATCACTGTTTATCTGGTATTGGTTCTGTATTTTATTTGCTAAATCTGGCAACTCTATACAGAAAGGCAAACACATTGTTTATTGTGTTTATGGCAGCATCCCCAGAGCTAGAACAGTCTCGAAATTTCACCACCAGTAAATATTTATTGGATAGATGGGTGGGTGGGTGGATAGATGGATGGAGGGATGGATGGAAGGATGGATGAATTATTCAACTGGGCCATTAAGACAGTGAGTCTAAAGAACCTAAGAGGAATGGAGTCTTTGAAGAACTTTTCAGAAGGTGGAGCCTCGGGTGCCAATCCCCGCCCCTCCTTCTCTGTAGGCAAAACTCCGCCTCCGCTGTAAGTTGCGGCGGTCAGCCGCGGTCCGACAGGGGGCGGGGCCTACTAACTGTGGCTCCAGACCCGGCACGGGCCAGAGCCGCGGCCCCTTTAACGCTCCACCTCCCCAGCACCACGCGCGCCCTCCTGCGTGACGTCACCGTGGGGCGCCCAATGGGGGCGCGGCTTACTGGCAAGCCTTGCCCTGGGCCGCTGCCAAAGGGGAAGTGAGCTAAGACTGGAGCTATGGCCCGGGTCTGGAGCTTGCGGCGGAGGCCGCCGCCAGCGCGTCCAGAGAAGTCGCGACCGGAGCAGGAGCCGGAGACGCGGCTGGACTGGCCGCGGCGCGTGTGAGTTGCGGAAGTCGCCGGTGGCGGAACACTTCAGGCTGGCCGAGCGGTGGTCACCCCTCACCACTGCGCCCCCTCCAGGCCCTAGCGGCAGGGCTCCCGCTCCTCTCGCGCCGGTCTCTACAAACTCAGGACAGAAGCCACGGGAAGGTGATCATCCCGAATCCCAGTGGGCGTCCCGGCCTGGGAGTTTTCTAGGCGCCCAGGCAGTGTCGGAGCTCTCCTGTCACCACCTCTCCAGTTAAGGATTAGCGAGTTCCCACTGCCTGCTCTGCAGTCTCCTCTCCTCCCATTCAAAAGCAAGTTTATTTTCCTTCTGCATTGGGAATCTTGTCCCAGAGATCCAAAGTACCTTAGTTTTGTGTATCTTTCCCCCCCGCTACTGGAGCACTCCTAGAAATATTGGCTGCCCACACGACTTAGAATCTCGTGCTTGACTTAGCGGGTTGTTTTGTTTCGCTTTCCTTTTGACAGGTAATAGTTGTTTCAGAAATTTATCCATTTGGATCAACAGTTCCTTGGCCATCTCTATGTAACTCCCCCCGCCCCATCCACCCGAGTCCAATTTCTTTTGGGCTCCATTCTCCAGCCCTCAGTAGATCTGGTCAGTCCCACCTCTGGGTGGGAGTGATCAGGGGGCTCAGGCCCAGGATTTCCAACCCTGGAAGGCAGTTCCAAGTCAGCGAGAGAGTTGGGTGTTGGCTACGAACCTGGCAGCTCAGGAGTGGGCCCGCCACTCACCCCCCACAAAAGGATGAAAAAGCGCAAAGAGCTCAATGCGTTGATCGGCCTGGCTGGGGACAATCGGAGAAAGAAGACCAAGCAAGGCTCCAGCAGCCACCGCCTGCTTCGCACCGAGCCTCCTGACTCAGACTCGGAGTCCAGCACAGAGGAAGAGGAATTTGGAGCAATTGGAAATCGCTCTCGTTTTGTCAAGTGAGTGTAGCAGTGAGGAGGGCTGAAATGGGCAAAAGGCATCTTGCACTACTACCAGCCCGGCAAATGGATGAGGAGAGGGGAGGCCTTAGGAAAAAAAAAAAA
>NC_034595.1:66893442-66955422 GCF_900095145.1 Mus pahari
GGGGTGTAGAGAGGAGAGTCAGGCAGAGGGCTGGGGTGTAGAGAGGAGAGTCAGGCAGAGGGCTGGGGTGTAGAGAGGAGAGTCAGGCAGAGGGCTGGGGTGCTAAAAGAGTTGTGATCTTTTAGCAGGTTCAGAATCTGTGTGCTTTTGTTAGACTTTGGTTAGTTAAGGACCTCTCCAAGTTTGTATTTTGAAGGTCATCTGATGAAGTGTGAGTCTCGAAAGTTGCCCTGCTGCCTTAGTTTAGAACTGAAAGCTAGATGAAGTTTGGTGTGAAATCTAGTGTGCTTCTATTTCTGTCCTCCCAAGGCAGTTAAGTTAAAGAATATCAGGTGTCCACTTAAGCCAGCAGATCTTGTTTCTCTCATTCCATTTGCAGTAAAAACTTGGTCAAGAGTTTGTGAAGTTTCAATAAATGAGGCAAGGTCTCCTGGGCTAAGTGAGCATGTATTGGGGGGAGGGGGGATAAATTACAGCGCAGGGATAGAATTCCATAGAATTTTACCCTTCTTTCTGTCCTTTCTTTTTATCTTAGTGCTACTAAGGATTGAGCTAGGTTCTCAAGCATGGTGACATCCACCCTCTCCCTCACCAAGCAAACATCCACCACCATCTTGTAAAACAGGATCTTGTAACTTGCTCAAGCTGGCATAGAACTTGGTAATCCCTCTTCCTCAGACTCCCAGGTAGTTGGATTGCAGGTGGGCCACTAGGCCCTTCTTGTCCTTTACACTCCTCAAACTGAGTTCTGCTCCAAAGACCACCTTCCCGAATGGACAGCAGTGATCTAGAACCTGCAAGCTCTTCCTATGACCCATGGGAACTCCCTGTTTCCTGTGCAGTTTGAAACCTTTGTACCCAGTAGAACTTTTCACAGGTCATATTCAGTAATTTTCAACCTCCTCCTATTAGACACAAGTGTGTTATCCTGTGATCCTTGGTAAATTCATTGGTCATTCATTAGAGAAGATAATCGCATAGCAACATACTGTTGCTAATAAAGCTGTTCTCACAGCTACCTTCTTGCTCATGGGTGAATGTGTTCTTCCGACAGGGGAGACTATGTCCGATGCTGCAAGATCTGCTGTCCCCTCTGTGCCTTTGTCATCCTCGCAGCCTGCGTTGTGACCTCTGTGGGCTTGGTCTGGATGCAAATGGCTCTCAAGGAGGATCTGGATGTCCTTAAGGAAAAATTTAGAACAAGTAAGTGATCAGGTTTTTTTCAAGTTTTGGGAAAAACTAACCCATGCTGAATTAGGAATTTGCCCATTCTGGTAAGCAATTATGCATCTTGTTCTGTACACTAGCTTAACTGTCACCTTAACTGTAGTAACACAAGTCACAAGTAATTGTTTTCAACCCATAAACAAACTCAGTGGTTTTGTACCATCGGCCAAGAAGCTTCTGAAATTATGACACTGCAGTTACCTCAATGCAAAGGGGAGCAACTGTAAGCCAGAATCCTGATTATACTCAGCCTACAGCCTAGCCCCAGTTACAAAGTGGCTGTTGAAATACCACAGTTTCCTTCTACCTCACAGAGCCAGCAATTAAAATGTGGAAGCATCTGTCAGGTGACTTCCTCTTTCAAAACACTGTGTAGGAACATAGGAGTGGACAACATTCATTCTAGGAGCCGCCATTTATGAACTGTCTGCTTGTGCCAATTAACAAGTAAATTGTTCCCCAAACAGTCCTCTGACATAGGCATTATTTTTGCTCTCCCCACTCACCCGTGTGTGTGTGTGTGTGTGTGTGTGTGTGTGTGTGTGTGTGTGTTTGTGTGCGCACACATGCCTGTGCAGTGGTAAAGATGAGACTTACTATTTGTGTTTTTAGAAGAGGAGGTTGGCTGGGCCAAATGGTTCAATAGGTAGGGAGTAGGGAGATTACATATATATATATCACCATGTGGTTGCTGGGATTTGAACTCAGGACATTTGGAAGAGCAGTCGGTGCTCTTAACCACTGAGCCATCTCTCCAGCCCCCAGTTCAATAGGTATAGACACTTGCTGCCAAACCTGAGTTCAATCTCAGAGATCCACCTGCGCTGGAAGGAGAGAACTGACTCTTGCAAGTTGTCCTCTGACTTCCACAGACATGCTGTGGTATGCACATACATACATACATAAATACATACACACATATTTACATACATAAATGTATGTTGAAAACAAACAAGCTTAGAGAAGTCAAGTAGATTGTTTAGCAATTAAGTGTATAGATCTGAGATTCATACTTGGTCCCCTTGCCCTTTATGCCCAAGTCCATATCTACAGCCACTGCAGTATGGTTCCAATGCCTGTAAAAGCTTCACGAATGACTACAGGTAGCCATGGGTTCCTCTGTATCAGCTGGGATCAGTAGTCCAAAAAGCTTAGTAGCTATTGGAAGGGCTGGTTTTGTGCATGTGTGTGTTTTGGTGTTTGAGCTCAGAGCAAGAACTAATAGCCAGTAGACTTCTTTCCACAGGATGATTGCTTGTGCTGTCTGCTCCAAGGAGGAAAAACTTCAAATACCATGAAGATCACCGTCTTCAAAGTTTTAGGGAGCATTTGATCCTTTGAAGTACATTGCACATTGCTGAAAAGGTGCACTGGTCACAACACGACCCTGAACCCAGCACAGCCAATGGACAGATTTGTCTCATGGTGGGGTTTCTTAAGAGACTTTTCTACTTACAGAATATCACATATTCTAATTACGAAGTTCAGCTTTATAGATCCAAACAACTTTTTTTTTCCTGAAAGGCACGTTTGTATAGTAGTTTCAACCAGGTTTAACTAACAAATTTTGTTCTTTTTTAACAACAGCATAATTTTTAGTTCTAGACTTAAAGCATTAATTCTCTAAGCTGAGGAACCGGTTTGAGTTTAACCGCAGACCTCAGTGGCAAAGCACACCAGCAGACTCACCATAGGCTTCTCAGAACTCTCTCAAAACTGGAATCTGAGCTTTGACTTTTCCTCTTAAACCTAGAAAATCACCACCTCCTGAGGCAGGAGGATCAGTCAGCTTCTCTTAACCTACAGCCATTCAAGCTTCGAAAGTGACAACGGACAGCTACTCCTCAGAGTGTATCTCTAGTGGCAGTGCTTTTAAAATCTTTTACTTGGGTTTTCATCTGTCTTTCTGGTCCAGGGATGGGATTGGGTAAGTCCACAATTGTTTGTCAGAATCATCCTGATATATATGGTTGAATCAAAGTACACCACAAAAAAGGATGTACAACCTGTAAGGTTTCTCCTCGTCTAATTCTTGTTTTTGCAACATTGCAAATATTTTTAAGCTTGTATTTTTGTATGTAAATACTCATAACTTGGAAACAGTGTTGAACTATTTGTGACACTGAGCACACCTTTCTGCCCTAGTTAGTTAGTTAGTTGAGCTTCTTGTGACATACCTTGTTTTGATCACATACACCAATTATATGTTTATACATTTCATACATTGCTCAGTTCTGCCCTCTAGAGATTCCTTTCTGCAGCTACACTGGGCCTGTAGTTACAGGATACCAAGGTAATACCTAAGCTGGGCTTGCCAGGGATTTCTTGTTGGAAAATATAAGACATGTAGTAGGCCTGACAGACAGTCGATAAATACTTGCTAAGCATTTGTTAATGCCAGTTCCTAAAAACAGTATATTCAGGAGATGCCACTCCATCCATACACCTGGGCTGTGGGGCCAGCTTGCTATTGAGGAAGATTTTCCTGTAGCCAGAACTGCATTTGTCAGCCACCTGAGTAAAGCGGGTTTGGGATTGTCAGTCTGATTGTGTTGTTGGCTTCGCTTTGCCGTGATAGAAATGTCAGTGGCCACTGAGATCATTCAGAGGGCAAGGGCTCTTACCACCATGCCTGCTGACCTGAGTTCAGTCTCTGGAATCCATGCGGTATGAGGAGAGCCACTCTTGTGAGTCATACTCTTACCTCTGTGTCCATGTTACGGCACACAAACACCACCAGCACCAACCACATGCACACATAAGCACACACACAAGAAAGAGAAAGAAAACAAAGATAAGCAAGGACTTCATGAGGGAGGAAAGACTGTGATCTGGCATGCTCAAGCCAGACTACTATAGACTGAATGCTTAATAGTTTTGGTTTCAAAAAAAAAGGAAAGAACAGTTATCTTGACTAGGTGGAGTAATTTTACTACATTTAAATAATCATATTTTAAAAACTATGCTTGTACTTTAAATACATCTCAATAGGTTAACTTTTATTTCTTCTTTAATAAAACAGTGGAACTTATCAGCTCAGATAAAACCATCTGCCTGTTTGACTTGAATGCCTTTTAAGAAATCAGAGCCTCTTGTTCCTCATTTCAATAATTTTTCCAAGGACCCCTGAAGAACAGGAATGCTGGGGGCAGTGCCTAAAGTGGAAAGTGGGCTTATTTATGGCTTGCTTTTTCTTTGCAGTGAGGAGTAACTTGATCCTTGAATTCAAAGACCGGCTGGCCTTCAAAACACTTTTTTTAAAAATGCATTGCCTGTATGTTTGTGTGTGTGAGAAGGTTGGGTACCCCTGAGGTGGAGTTACAGACTCTTGTAAGCTGCCATTTGGTGCTGAGAACCACACCTGAGACATCTGGAAGAGCAGCAGTGCTCTTCACTACAAAGCCATTTCTTCAGCCCCCTTCCCTTTTTTATAATGATGTATTTTTGTGTGGGGGTATTTACCTGGATGGGTCAGCACTGTGTAGATGCAGTACCCCAGAGACCTGAAGAAGGTGTCAGGTTCCCTGAGCTATAATTACAGACATGTGAGCTTGCATGTAGATTCTAGGAACTAAAACCCAGGTCTTCTGGAAGAAGAAGAGCACTTCTAGAAGAGCACTCTTAACCACTAAGCCCCTGGCCATGGAACTTAATTCAGTATTCTTTTTCCAGAATCAGGTATTTTAAAAGACTTTCACAGTCATCCAAAGCAAAATTCTATCTCCAATATTTCCTCTCTGTCAGTGATGAAGCATTAGAGAAAAAGGGAAGAATTTAGAAGAGAAGGAAAGTATCAACCAATCAGGCATCTCCTTTTCTGGTCATCCACGGAAAGTAGAGGTTTGATATTTTATACAAAATGTTAGATGCTTTTATGTGACTATGCTACAAAAATGTGTCACTGACATCTTAAGCATCCTAAAAGAGTGTTGGTCCTGTGAGCACCTTTTTGACTGTTTGCTCTCATTTCTCACTATAAAATTAGAACAATCACATAATTCTTTCTGAGCCTATATTTTCTTACCCACACATGACACATGAAGATATATTTTTGCCTCAAAAGTGCTATAGTCACTACTCTGTTATGTTATAGTAATCCTCCCTTCACCTCTAGACAGAGAACTTTAGGGTCTTTTCTATACAGTGGTATCAGGTAGAAGGCTGGCACACAGTAGAGGCTCAGTTATACGTCATTTGGTGATAATTACATCAAAATTGATTATAAATTATGGGGGCATTGTATGAATGCAAACCATAACTGTTGACATAAGTATGTTGTTTTTGAAGAGTGTATGTAGAAATTTTCATTTCCTAATCATAAAGATGGAAAAAATGAGAACTAGGTAAATTCTTTTGAGATTCAACATAATAAATTTTAAATGAATCGCTTTCTCTGGTGAAAGAACATGAATAAATAATTGTAAGTTGTTTGTTTGCCATACTTCCATTTATGTAACAAAAGTGCCTCAGCTTGGCTTGTCTCTCCTAAAAAAACCCACATCAGATAATGATTATGATCCCCTTTTGGCTCATAGACTCCTCAGGATCCAGAGTGTCCTCAGGGCTTGCTAGCATCATGTATATATCAGTTAATAGTTGTAACTCAGGTTATTTATGTCTCTGCCTTACTTCTTTTCCACTTCTAAGTCCTATTTATTGCATATAGACTTCAGGAAAGACAGACCCTCCCTGCTGATGGTGTTTGACACCTGAGTATGGAAGGCATTCATGGGATGGCTTTTCTTTACAACCTAGCTGAAACTCTATAAGCAATTCAGTAACACAGAGCTGAATTCGTTAGAGTGAGTAATGAAATGTCCTTACTGACTGAGATGGATGTTTCCTGCAAACCATGTGTAAATCAAATGCTACACTGAAAGCACCCAGGAAGTCTTATTTAGAATACAATCCTATGGCAGCAACTTTTGAAAAATAAATGAAAATATCTAATTTCATTACTGTGAATTGTTCCGTAGTGGGCTTGCTAAAAAATATATTGCCACCACCTTCAGTTTTCGTGAGGCCTTGTTATTGTTAAGTGTGCTTGCTTGTCTGACGTTTTTACTTTCTGAGGTTTCTTTGTTGGATTGAAGAGGAGAGTGATGTACTGAGACACATGGTTGGGAGGTCAGCAAAGACCAGGTTTATTTAGGTAACGCATATAATTTACTATATGCCAGTTTGAGGGCGCTCAAAACACTCTCTCTCTCTCTCTCTCTCTCTCTCTCTCTCTCTCTCTCTCTGTGTGTGTGTGTGTGTGTGTGTGTGTGTGTGTGTGTGTGTGTGTGTGTGTACATACAGTAACTAATCAGGATGTCTGTGACCTAAGGAAAAGTGACGTAGGTTTTATTCTGGAGGACCAGCCATTATCAATATTTTATTTTCCATTAAGAGAAAAAAATGCTTTCCAAAGGAGGAAGAGAGTGCACCCTTGACTTCTGCCTCAGACTTCAGATCCCTTAACTATGTAGGAATTATTTCCACAGAGTCCAATGTCCCCCTGTGCCCCGCCTGACACATTTATCTTCTGTTTCATCTTGAGCTTTTGGATTGTTTAAGAAAACACTGGGCCTCCTTGTGCTTACCACAGGCTGTGTTTCTACACTGACTGTATAGAAAGAGGAGGCATAATAAACCTACCCTATATACACCTCAGCCTGAGCCACTGTGCCTGGTCTATATTGTGAATGGGGAGACATGGAAAAAAAAAAAAGAAAACACTATTTGTGAAATAATCTTATTCCTCATATTAGTATTTGAATACCCCCTCTCAGTCAGCCAACTTAAAGTAGAAGAAAATAAGCATTTAGAGGTGGTTTATAATGATACTTTGTGTGTCCTGGGATGGGGGTGTATGTCTGACTAATCTGAAATCTGGCCAGACATTTATCTGTCACTGAGTACCTGGTTAAAAGTGTTAAAGATGCACATTTACCTCACAGTGCTGCCTGCCCCTACTTTCCTCCTTTTCAGTGTAATTAGGTAACTGTGAATTAAGTCATCACCATCCCAAAATTAATTCACTAATTATTCATTAATCTCTCTTCTTCCCTTCTTTCCTACCTTGTGATTGCTTCCCCCCAACCCCCATTTTGGGACCAGCGGGAATGTGATCTTTATTTTCAATTGTTCTTATTTTGCTTTCAGTGGAGTCTAATCAGAAAAGCTCATTCCAGGAAATCCCCAAACTCAATGAGGAACTTCTCAGCAAACAAAAACAACTTGAGAAGATTGAGTCCGGGGAGCTGGGCTTAAGCAGAGTCTGGATCAACATCACAGAAATGAATAAGCAGGTAGTGAAAGTATGACTTTATTCCTGTGTAAGCTGTGGAAATGAATTTACATTGGTTGGTGAGCATTTAGTATGAATTTATAATTCAAGTTTTGTCTTTTTAAGTTGGAGTTTACTGTGATCACATGTTAAAATAGTAAAATAGCAAAAAAAAAAAAAAAAAAACCAAAACAAACAAAAACACAAAACCTACCATTTGCCAAGTATTTAAAATGTTAACCCTTTCTGCACATGTAGAGTTCCACAGGGTAGAGCATTATAGAGGGAGTTATAAATAACTAAGTCAGCTTTTTCTACAGAGTAATGTATCAAATAAGAAGGAATGCCATCTAATGCCTGTTATTAGATGAATTTGTTTTGTTTATGAGAGCTTACACGCATAGAGGGTTAGCATTGGAGTATAGAGCTGTGGGTACAAAGCCAGATCTAGAACAGCCAAATGGCTAGTGGTCAAGTAAAATAGTTTAGGAGCAGATGTAGAGTTGCCTGACTCTTTGGCCAGACAAGCAAGTCTAGAGAAACATGTTCAGCCTCAAAGTTGTTCAGCGCTCAGTAGGCTGCTTCCAAAAGAAGTGGTCTATCAGGGAAACCATGTTTATCCTAAGGTTTCTGACCAATACCCTCACACATGTAAAGACTTACAGTTACTACTGGGATCCAGGGCCCACTGTCAGGCTTGGGTTTTGAGTTGATTTTTGTTGTTGCTGTTGCTGTTTTAGTTTGGCTTTTTATTGTTGTTTTCAGTTTAGTTAGAAAAGATATGGTCACTGAAAAGAAAACTCAAGTACCAAAAAAATAATACACATAGAAAATATTTAAAATTAGGCTTGTCATCTTTGTTGGGAGTAAGAGAACATTGTCTTCAGGATGGAGTCTGAACTGAGCCAGTGAGAGGGAGCACTGCAGAAGAACAAGTTTGTAAATACTTATAAAGCTACACCTTTCCGCCACATTTTGGGAGTAGGATAGTAGGGTAGTTCAGTGTTTAAGGCTAAATTCAGTGGTCTAGGAAAATAAAATGTCTTCTGCCTGGAACCCACAGTAAAAATGTCTACATTTCCCAGTAAACGTGTGACAGTGTGCCGTGGTGTGGATGTGTCCCCCAGTTCACGTGTCAAGTGTACATGGAAGTGCAGCCTTTCGTGGATAATTAGCATTTACCTCAAAATGATTCTAGAAGAGAAAGAGAAACCCTCTGGCACATTTGTGTGTTCTTATCACACGTGTGGGATACCCTCCGGTATGTTATGATAAGGCAAAAATCCTCATTAGATGCAGTCACTTGCTCTTAAATGAGCTAAATGAGCCTGTTCATAAGTCACCCACTCTATGGTATTTAACTCTGGCTGCAAGAAGTAGACTAAACACCATAAGTAGCTAAAGTGAAATTTCTGAAAGCAGTGGCTCACCCAGAAAGTGTTTAGTGCCTTATGACGTTCCTAGTCTTTCCTTTAGGGGGGCTGTGGGTTTTTTTTTTTTTTTGGTTTTGAGACAGTTTCATTATGTAGCCCATGCTGACCTGAACACTAAGGTGATAGGAGCCACCGCACTTGGCTCTGTTTTATTTTATTTTATTTTATTTTATGTCTCAGAGGAAGGAAGTGACAGATGATACCAACTCTATCATTTATTCTCAGGTTCTCGGTAATTAAAGAAAAGCAGATATTCATTTCTTTTGTGCACAAAGAATAGAATCCACTGTGGCCCTACATGCATACAGCAAAGGAGCAGTGTGGGCAGAGATGATGTCACAGAGATGACATCAGGTGGGTGTAGCACAGCTCTGGGAGAGTGACCGTTCTCCTGGGCAGTCTGTGGATCCCAGTTGGCAGAACAGGGTCAACCATTCAAGGTTAAGATTGCTTTGCATGAACAGACAGACAAACATCAACTGTCTGTCTCCATTTCCTTCTTATACATTGGCATTCTAGGACTGCTCAAAGAGAAACCTGGTGCTTGGTATGCTGTAAGACGTCCTCAGACTTTGCGTATGAGCCTGGAGAAGGTCAGACTAAAACTCTTGGCAGATTAGTAGCACCACACCTTATGAGATGCTAGATTGATTTATTAAAGCCAACCTACTGCAGAGGAGTTCTCTGCTAGCATAGACCCAGAAGGATGGATTGCTATGAGGTAGAGCTGAATGTTGGTTCCAAAGGTAGCTTGGCAGTCTGGTTGGGTTTCTAAAGTTAGTGCTACACATCTCTAGTGCTCTATCAAGTCATCAGTCAAAGTGAGCCAAAATATAAGTAAAAGTAAAAATAATGTTTACTATGGAAGTGGTAATTGTCAATTTAGGCAATCCTAACAGCATTTTTAAACAATTAAAAGATACTTAACCCACAAGAAAATATATTCGGCCACTTATCAAGAACTATTCCTATTACCAAGTAAGCTGAAGTTTAATTCAGGCTGGGGAAAAGGCCATCTGGTTGAGAAAGTTAAAATCCAACTTTTCCTTAAATCTTTAAGGTAGTACATGAATCTTCATTTACACTTTGTTTTATTCATGTAACCTCTAGTACTATGCCTGTTCCCTCTTGACGGTTATAAGACACCTCCCTTTCTTTGGAGACAAATGTTTACCGAGCTGCTTTTATGGAGCTAAAGCCTTTGATTGTGCCTCAGCCCATTCAGACTGCTCCAACAGCAAGCCTTAGACTAGGTAACTTAGGAAGAATGGAATTTATTACTTGAAGCTCTGGAGGCCCAGGACTCCAGGATCAGGGTGCTATCAGATTTGGTCTCTGGTGAAAGTAGAGCCCTCTCTTATCATGCCTGAAGGACCCCACCTTTTACTGCCACCACATTGGAGATTTTGAACATGAAACTTTTAGGGAAGCAGCAACATTCAGACTGCAGTAGATTTAGAGCCAAAAAGATGCAATTCCTTACCCCCGTGATCTTACGGACAAACAGTAAATGGGAAAGTAAGCAGCTTGTCATGAAGCAGGTCCATATGGCTCAGATGCTGAGGGCATATTTAAATGAACATGCAACCCAGATTAGGGTCAGCTTTCCCAGAAATGGTGTGCTAAGTCTGAAGGGGAAATGGACCAGGTGGACCCTAGAGAAAGAGAAGGTTACTCTCTAGGGACAGTACAGCTGATCCTCATAATTTCATCTACTTGCTAAAATCTTCTCGTAACCTCAGAATCTGTAAGTATGAAGCTTTTTTTTTTTTTTTTTTTTTTTTAAGATTTATTTATTTATTATATGTAAGTTCACTGTAGCTGTCTTCAGACACTCCAGAAGAGGGCGTCAGATCTTGTTACAGATGGTTATGAGCCACCATGTGGTTGCTGGGATTTGAACTCCGGACCTTCAGAAGAGCAATCGGGTGCTCTTACCCACTGAGCCATCTCACCAGCCCAGTATGAAGCTTTTTAATCATCCATTGATACATGCACAGCAACAGTGGCTTTTGAGTCACCCTGCAGACACTGAAAGCTGGAGCACCCTGCCTTCTTGTTCTGTTCTCATACTGTAAACAAGCGGGGTTCTGGGCTGTATCCCATGTCCTTCTTCACATTTTGTCCTCTTTGTTAGTGGTTTCATGCCAGGGGCTTCCTTCAGGCATCACTTTACATGCTGCTGCTGTGGGGTTCAGTCTCAGTCAGCAGTGTCGTTAAATATGTTTAACCAGGAACACATGTAAAACAAGGTTATATATTAAATTGATGTGTTACCGAAAATGTGACCAAAGAGCTCACAGGAACCTAGCCCTCACCACTAGGAACAGGGTTTACCATTCACTAATCCAACGTTTGCTGTAGCTTTTCAGACGATAACTACCTAATAACAAGAATCGAGTAACTTTGTAAGACAATAGACAAGTGAAAAGACTTGGAAAGATTGAGGAAATTTTATTCCTTCCTTATAGCCCTCCTTGGGCCTCGAAAGAAGCCAGAGATAAAGTAAATCAACAAGCACGGTTATCAAAGACCTTCTGTAGTTCCCTCCTGCCCTCTTCTGAGCACTTGTATGACAGTCTTCGCATATGCATCGGATTGCACCAGGAGACTACACTGTACTCAGCCTCAAGCTGGGGATGAAAATCTGGGAAGTGATAATTGTACATGAAATGTTTCCTTTGTGCACACCACTCTGTTAGCCGAACAGCATGTGTGATCTCCTTTCTCTGTGTCCTTAAGTCACAAGAAGTTGTACGTGGTACACCCAGTGCAGATAAGAAAATTGAGATTGGCAGTGGTGGTCCACGCCTTTAATCCCAGTGCTTGGGAGGCAGAGGCAGGGAAAGCTCTGTGAGTTCAAGGCCATCCTGGTCTACAGATCAAGTTCCAGTACAGCAAGGGCTGCACAGAGAAATCCTGTCTCAAAAAGCAAAGCAGACAGACAAAATGAAACAAATAAAAAAGAAAGAAAAAGAATTGAGACTCAGAGGTAAAAGAGCTTATCCAGTTTGCAGCTGTTTATCAATCTAGCATTGAGGCATTTAAGTCTTGGGAACCTGTTTTCCTTCCATTTTTATAAAAGTAGGGCCAGGTGCACCTTTAATTCCAGCACTTTGGAGATAGAGGCAGGAGAATCTCTTAAGTTTAAGGCCAGCCTAGTCTACATAGTGAGTTCCAGGACAGTCAAGATTGTGTAGAAAACTCCTATTCATAATAATTCATCATTTGTGATTCTCTTTTTGTGTAACTTTTTCCTCACTAGTTAAAGAACATTAAGTTCAACCCTGAAGAAAAAAAATAGCATTTCTGCTTTTGAAGTATAAAATTTTATATTAATCAAATAGTCTAAAGTGGCTATTTTCTACTTTGGCTGATTTTAAAAAAAAAATCAGACTATGCATAGAAGTTATAGCTTATCTTTTGGCTAAATGTGATTTTTTTTTCTTAGTGGTTTCTATTTGTCTCAGTTTTTAGTATCTTCAGATTATAAAATGTGACATTTGTTGGTAAGTTCTGTTGTAATGCATGAATCCATTCTCACATTCGAGTCTCTGTTTGAGACCAGTGACAATGGTAGAGTACCCCTTGTCTCTCCAGTCCAACTCTATGTGTGTATGTACTGAAGTTTCCTGCACAGTTTGGCTCTGCTGAAGAGAGAAGGTCTGGAGGGTAGACTGGTGGTGTAGGGCTGCATAACTGAGCTGGGACCAGTCTGTGACCCAGCTGACTCGCTAGAGTCTAGAGTTCAGATCCCCAGTGTTTGTGATGAGGCGAGAAGGCCTAACCTGCTTTTATTACTTCTCTAGTTTTAAGTAAAATGGCAGCTTCCAGCAGCCACACCAGACTTCTCTGAGACCATAATGTTCCTAAGATTATTCTGACTAGCTCTGCCATAGCCTCAAGATATCGGAGTACCTGACAGAATAGTTTCTGCCTAGATCACTCAGAACACAGTGTGTTATTATCCCTTTAGGATCCATCTGCCAGTTGTCAGTGAAAGGAGTTTATTCACTAGTGTGTATCATGTCACATAATAGGACATGTAGAATAATCGTAAAACTTCCCCGGGAGGAGTCCCTTCCCTTCATATTCCCACATAGCTGTCTCTTGTCAGTGATATGCTCTGCACCGCCTATTTAGTATAAAGCTATCATAGCTTTTAATATTATCAGCTTATGGGTTACACCAAGTGTGTATGTAAATAAATGGAGACATTCAGTATGTGGTGTCCTACAGTGTCCTTTGTTTAATGAATAGATCTACATATCTAGTGATAGGCATTTAGATTATCCTAGTGTTTTGCTGGTACAAATAAGAAAGACCTGTTGTGCATATTTCTTTGTGCCTGTGAGCAAGTAATCTTCAAGATAGGTTTCTGTAAATGAAGTTGCTGAACAAAGGATATAAACATTTGAGGGCTATTCTTTCAAAGCAATCCTTTTCCAGTTTACATCCCCATGAACAATACATGAGAATGCCTGTCTCCTTAAGTGCTTTGAAGCCTCAATATTATCCACAGCTTCTTAAAGGAATTGGGGGGAGGGACACAGCCTCCCTGATACAATTGCTGCTGTACAAGGTTTATAGCTCGCTTTCTAAGAGTATTTTTCAGTGTGGGCTGAGTGTCTTACCTTTTTGGATAGAGTTAGAGTTTGGTGAGTGGTCTGCGTGTTTGAGAACACTTAGGGCGGATGGCATGTGTAAGCACTCACTAAATCGCACTCCTAAAGAACTGCCACTGATTAATCAGTCGTACTCTGCAATGTGCTAAGAGCTGAGGTCACATGTCCTTAATACTTACAATATATGAATCATCTGTTGCTTGATTACATTTAATCTCCAAACATAGTGGCTTAATATAACAAACCTTCATTATCTCACACTTTCTGTATGCCAGAAATTGTGAAGCCGCATAGCAGAATGTTAAGCCCTAGGGTTGCCGATAAGGTGCATAGAGAAAATGCCAAATCCCAGGATTCTTCTGTGTCTAGCATTCTCTCATGCCTTTCCCAGCTTGACCTGTAGCAAGTGCCCAGGAAGTTGGGTATTTGTGAGGCCACTCATTTCAACTATTGGTTAGGCCTTTGTTCTCATCCTAAAATTTAGAATAAGAAAGCAGTCTGCTACTCAGACCCTTTGAAGAGTGTTTTGAGTCACATTGCAAGATTTGTTAGAATGTAAAGTTGAAGCCTGAAATCACATGTTACTCAGGTTCCCCCAGTCCCCATTTAAGCAGGAATCCAGCTACTTAGAATCCTACCCCTAAGTAGCAGAAAGGAAGCCACATTTTCCTTTTATTCAATTTGTTTTAATACATTCACTGCATCCTTCAGTAAGTCAGTGGGTATTTATTGAGCTCCTTCAGGGTACAGAGTAATGCTGTGGTTGAGCTATTGACTTTGAAATATTAATCACATTATTAAACCAAAACCAAGTCCCCGAGTAGCTGAAAGCGCTGTTCAGGTTGTCAGGATACCATTCCTGAGGACTATATTTTGTGATGATGGGCTTTTACTTTATAATGGACGTTCCCACTTGGACAGGAACAAAAGTTCAGTTAAATAACTAAGGTGTTCTATTTTACCAAAGTGAAGTTTTGAAGTGGTTGGTGATCATCAGTCTTTTCCTGTTCAGTTGTTGAAGGATTGTGTGGTAGTCACTGTATCTTTTGAGTAACTGAAGGGTTTTTGCACTGTGACACTGCTAGGACTAAGGTAAAGAATGACATTGCAAGGTTCTGCCTCTTTGGCACCAGTTCAAATTGGGCAGAGAAATAGGGGGTTGTTGCTGCTTCCTGCCTGCATCTCAGCTCTTCCCACAGTACTGCATTTCCTCCACTCTTGTGAGCTGACAGGTACCTGACACTGTGAACTATAGAGTTTGTGAAGGAAGCGTATACTCTACAAATTCTGTGTTCATTGTTTATTAATCTTTTTCAGATTTCTCTGTTGAGTTCTGCAGTAAACCACCTAAAAGCCAGCGTCAAGTCAGCCGCAGACTTACTTAGCCTGCCTAGCACTGTAGAGGGACTTCAGAAGGTAAGTGCTGCATGTGGGCACTGTGGCCACCCCAGTGCTAGAATTCTGGCACCTTGAGAGTTCCCTTCAAAAACCTGGTATTTGAAATCGGCTGCTTCAAAAGAGCCGTATAGAATACCATTGTGTTCTATGGAGTACAAACTTTGGTAATTAGGCTAGTTTTTAACAGATTATTTTATGGTTCATATGGTTTTTCATTTGTCCATCTGGGTTTCAGAATTGCTCTTCTGGGACCATTGTGTTAGCAGGTGGTGGTTTAGTTTCAGTTTGTTGTTACACTTCATGACCAATTATGGGTAAGAGTTACTTTAAGGGCTGGAGAAATGGCTCAGTGGTTAAGAGCACTGACTGCTCTTCCAAAGGTTCTGAGTTCAAATCCCAGCAATCACATGATGGTTTACAACCATCTGTAATGAGATCTGACGCCCTCTTCTGGTGTGTCTGAAGACAGCTACAGTGTACTTAGATATAATAATAAATAAATCTTTAAAAAAAAAAAAGTTACTTTAAACCTCTGCTTTTCTGCTTTGTTTTGTTTTGCTGCTTAAAGATGATCTAAAATGAATGCTGAAATTAAAAATTAGGGAGCAGGTTGTGACAAGGGTACTTTTAAACACTCTGGGGTATAAATTGAAGAAAAATTACTTTGGAAACAATTGGGTATTATTTTCTAAAGGCATTTGTACAAGTCCTAAACAATTACTTGTGTGTACACCATAGGCTCCAGGGCTGTGTGCAAAGAGCAGTGCGTAGTTTCTGTTTATTTGACCCCTGGTATGTAGACGTAGCAGACAAATCTCAGCCAGAAGGACGAGAGCAAGGAATGCCTAGAGCCGGACAGAGTGAAAAGAGGTGGGAGGGGAACAGGCACTCACTGAACACGGGGACCATCATCTCACAACAAGAAGTGAAGGAAAGGCTGCTAGGAGTAAGAGCCCCTTGCACCGTGAATTTTAAATCTAGGATTCATGGCTTTTAAATGTTAGCCTGTGATGTTTGATTCAATTATATTCTAGACTCTGTCCATAAATGTCTAAATTGTTATACAACGTGAGAAATTTGTAAACCACAAACAAAAATAAAACCTGATGTTTTACAACCACAACATTGTGTGCTCTGTCCCTGTAATGTGCTACTTGTCCAGTATGGTCATCTGCTCTCAGAGTTTAAATTAAAAAGGTCGAGGCAGCTTTAATGAGACAGATATTTACCATTACTCCCAAGAATCGAGTAGGAAAAGACAGGCCTCTGTAGCTTTACAGAGGCAAAGCATTAGAAAAGGAAACTGGCTTGTTCTTGTTCTCTTTACCTCAATAAGCACTTGTGGAGCTTTCTCCAGTGTGTACCAGGCACTTTGCAGTTGGTAGAAATACTAGTTTCAGACTTTGATTCTAGGATTTACATGATCTGTCAGCTGCTTTCCTAAAAAACAACCCCTAAACAAGAGCTCACTATCTTCCTGTGTCCTGACAGGCTTAGCCAGCCAGCCAGTAAGGATTCTCAAACAGTAGGTGTCTTTGAGCATCTGTGGCTTTTTGCAACAACAGAGCTTACATAGCATAGTAGCTTAGATACTGGACACTGCTTTTATTGCAAATAATGATGCACTTTTGAAATGTTAATTCATCTCCAAAACTTAGCTAGCTTTCATTTATGTCATATAATTTTCTAAATATTGAAAGTGTTATCGTCTCCTATTCTCTTTAAGGTCTTGTTTCAGCGTAATTGTAAAAACTTGGGTTGGAGGCTGAGGATACACTTCTGTTGGTGGAGTAATTACCTAGCATCCACAGAGCCCTAGGGTTGAGTCCCAGCACCACATAAAGCCAGTTGTGGTGATATATGTCTGTAATTCCCACACGTGGAAGGTAGAGGCAGGAAGATAGAAGTTTAAAATCATCCTTGGGTGTATGGCAAGCTGGACTACATGAGACCTCCTCAAAACAGTAAAATAACTCTGCTTAAAAATACTAATATCATAAAAATAGATAGATAGATAGATAGATAGATAGATAGATAGATAGATAGATAGATAGATTGATAGATTATAGTGTAAATTGTCAGTATATAAAGGTATAAAACTGACCAGATAACATTCTTTTGGATTTTTTTTTTTTAAATAACTAATGGAGACTGAAGAGATGAATTGTTGGTTAAGGCCACACACAGCTCTTGTGGGAGAGTGGGGGGAGCGGGGGTTTGGTTCCTGTAACTCTAGCTCCAGGAGATGCAGTGACCTCTTCTGGCTTCCACGGGCACTTGCATTCACATCCACACATCCACAACATACACTCATGCATAATTTCTTAATTTTTAAAAGATGACTTCCAAGCCATGCCCTCTGTATACTTGGGTTCTTTAAGACTAATAAAAGCAAAATAAGCAATTGTCCTTACCGAACTACACTTACTGCCGACAGGGTTCTACTGCCAGCTGGGTTCCCACCCAATTTTGTTCAAAAGTCATCACCTAATATTCCTGACTGTTGACAGTCAATAGCATTGGCTCTGGCCATCTGTTTACCTGCAGAGTGTTTAACACACATAGGGTGTGTGTTTAAAGGTGGCTATATTATCCATGAGTCCCAGACTTTATTATCTTTTATTTTATTTAGTATTTGACTATTATAAATAATTTTTTAGGAAAACATCTTTTATTTTAGAAAGATTGTTGTTTTCCTTAATTGGGAAAATAGCCTAACTTATATTTATATATGGGAAAATATTCATACAAAGTGAATGTTTATGTTTTTGTTAACTTTTTCAGCATAAGTTACATGGAATTCATAGTTTGAATACAGTTGAAATAATTACAATATTTATTTATATTCAGTTAATGTTTTAATGTAAATTAAAATCACAGCATGTCACTATACTGCCATTAGAATGGGCAAAATTTTTAAGTTAATAGCACCTATATTTTGAATGTATAGAGTAATATGAACTCTCTCAAACATTGCAAATGGGGCTATAAAATGGCAAACCATTTTAGAAGATCGTATGTAAGTTTTTTAGTAAGTTAGGCATAGATCTGCCATATGGTCAGCTGTTCATCTTTGTATTGTGGTAATGAGAAACTCTGAAGGGAGATGAGGGCACAAGACAACATAAAGACTACCTCATGAATGCGTATAGCAGCTCTGTTAGTTCAGTATCGGATACTAAAAATAGCCTAAACTGGCTGTTGAGTAAACAAGTTGATGAAACCATACCAATGGCATGGGACATGCTGATCAGCTTAGGTATAAATGAATCTCAGCTGTACTTGGTGAAAGAAAACATACTAAAGCCATCTTAGGAAGTATTGTTCCCTTTATGTAAAGCTCTAGAAAATGCAAACTGACATATAGACAGAAAATGAATAAATGCTTGCCTTTGGGTTGGAAAGGGAAACTACAAAGAGGCGTGGAGAAACTGGGGGGTGGGAGCTAGTGTCTATTGCTTCTATTATGGAAATAGGTTCACAGGCTTATTGTGCATTTTGAATACATGCATAGATTGCATGTCAGTTATGCTTGATAAAGCTTTCAAAGGGCTGATATTCCTCCACTGTTTCTATGCAGAGTGTAGCTTCCATCGGCAGTGCTTTAAACAGTGTCCACCTTGCTGTGGAGGTGATGCAGAAGACTGTGGACCAGCACGAGACAACCTTGGAGTTACTGCAGGGCAGCATGGTAAGCTCTGAAAGCACTACCGGAAGTCAGCATGCTTCTGTTCTCTGTTTCCTGCGTTAGTCAGGACACTAATTTCCCACTGAGCTGAGCAGACACTACTCTACCTGCTTTTCTGCAAAAAAAAAAAGCAAAGTGGACTGATTGGTCTGCAGTCTGTGAGTCAAACAGTTAAGGTAGATGGGATTGAAAGCAAGGTCTTTTGCAAACATGGTATTGGAGGAAATGCTCATAATACATTTTTCAAAGATGGAACAGAAGGAATAGAAAGAGATCAGAAAGGCATCTGAAAGAAGGAGACAGAAAGTGAAAACTCTCATTTATCACTGCAAAGTAAACCACTCCAACAAGTTATTATTTCTCACTCTCTGAGCATCAGGGATGTGAGCAGCATTTTACACCCAGTGCTGAGAGACCATGTAGAGCCATCTAGAAGGCCCAACTCCCTCCAGGTGTCAGTGGAATGCAGCTATATATATGATCTAAACCACATGGAATCCATCCTGCACCAGCCCCCAAGATGAGCTCAGGGAACCCACAGAATAGTGAGAAGCAAGACATTTTTGTTGTTTCAACCCCAGATTTTGAGGATGACTTGCTGTGCTTCTGTGGAAGCAAAGCTTACCATTTCCAGCCACCTCAGTCTCCTCATGCAGCTCCACAGTCATCCAGGTAATAGCCACTTTGTAACAGCTCCCTGCAGGACTTGTGAAAGTAAGGGAAAGGGGCACCGCCCTTGCTGTCCTGGTGGAGAAACAAGTTGACTTCAGACTCTAAACTTGGCAGATTATACCAAGAAACCTGTACCGCATCAGAGTTCCAGAAAGGGTTTTCATGTCTTCAGAATGAGTGCTCACTGTTATTAGCAAGTCACTGTTGTTACTGGTGGATCTAACCCAAAAGGAGAAGTTTCAACATAGATATCCAGACTCACTTGGGATTCCATCTGCCACTGTGGACCTTTGTAACCCATAATAACAAAGATCTCTCCAACTCACCACCCCCCTGTCTTACGCATGCTTTCAAGTAATGAGCCATTTCCTAAAGTACTGTCTCCTAGCTGAATAATTTCTGCTTCCTGGGACCATTGGGTATTACACTTTTTTTTAAATATTACCTTCAATTTATATGAGAGCAAGGTTGATAAATGTCTAGGATTTCAGGTTTTAAGGAAAACTGTTTTGCCAGCTATACTGTTAGAACTGAATCAGTATCTTTTAACCTCCTATGACTACCGATAATACTCTCTCTACCAGCATACTGTGCTAACCTGTGGCTGTAGGCTCCAAAGGAGTCAGCGATGTGGCTCTTCCCACAGAGGTTGAAAATGTATCAAAGCATGATATACTTAGGTCTCTACAAAGAGACTAGAGCAGTGGGGAGGAAAAGGAAGAGTCACCCTCCAGTGTGGGTATCAGCATACCCGCAAGGGAAAACCAATCATTTGTATATTCACTGTGAATTATATTCGATTATGCAGTTTTCCTGAAGTATAGATAATGAAGGAGAGGAAAGGGTAGCTTCTGAAGAATTCATTCCATTAAGAAACTGAAAAGCATATTAAGAGGAGCTCAGATTCCTGGGGTAATCTGGGTGCTGCTAACCGGCCTCTGCTTCAGGCTGGGCACCCTCAAAAGTCCATACCTTTGACACCTTTCAGATGGGTCATACTGTAAGTTTTGGGGAACTACTATAGATTAATCTGTAGCTATATCCTGGGAAGGCAAGTGTGTTCCAGGACCATCCAGATGGTTAAGTAACCTCGTAGTTAATTGTTGCTTGTATACTAACTTCCATTTGTGTTGACATTTCCTAAAGGAGAGCAATGGAAGCAACCAGATCTTGCCATCGCCTTCACCTCCATTAGAACTTGACAATAAATCCCACAGTGAAAGTGCAAAACAGGTACTTTTTGCTTGGGACTGTGATGGGCCCTGGAGGCAGTCTGAGACTGTGGGCTTCACATACACTGCCCCAGCAGGTGCCTCATACCTCACCCCTGCCTGAGAGCTGAGCAGAAAGGGATACATGCTGGTACTTGGGAATTTGTCTCTTCTCCATACTCTGCTTCCTCCCAACCAATGAAATAAATTCCTTTTCAAATCTTGGAAGATAAAAAATGACCAGATTATCTTGCAACTATGGCAAGTAGCAGCCAGGGCAAGGGAAGGATGGGTACAGAATCTAGAAAGACTGCTGTTTTGAGCCACAGAAAACTCTAAGAATGTTGAGAAACATATTCTTGAAGCTTGGTGTTTTCTAAAGTCTGAAGATAAAAGGCAGGAGAGGAAGATGGGAGGGATACTGGGATCAGAATGTCATTAAAGAGAGTAAAGGAAATCTTCTCTAAGAATTTCTGTCCTGAGTTTAATGCCCTTTAAAGGCTATAGTCATCCTTTCTCTTTAAGTAGTAATCAGTACTAGAAGATGTCAATAAAAATAATTGAGTCTAGTACTAAATAATGCACTACTTGCTGTGCTTTTGTTACATGAGCCAATTCAGTAATTGGTATTGTTTCTAAGGTAGTTTTGTTCTGATGAATTAGGCTAATGGGACTTCAGTTAATAACCTACCAGCGAGTGAGTAAAGGTTGGGAAAATAATTCCAAAATCCCCACTTTGAGGGACTGGAGTGAGAGTTTGCAGAGAGTTGCCTTCTTCACCCTCCTATCTAGCTGAAGCCAACAGCCCAAGAGAGGGCATAGTGGAAACAGTTTAAAGTAGGAAGAACAAAGCAGATCTAGACAGTTGGAGATCACAACCAGGAGAAGTACCTTGCCTCCTGTCCTGCTTGTCGAGTTGCAGTGTCAGGTGGATCTACAGCTCAGTTTCTTTCCAATCTAGGATATCCTGGACCTGCACAACTCCTTAGAGGAAGTCAACAGCACTGTAGTGGGATACCAGAGACAGAATGACCTTAAACTCAAGGGAATGAGCGAGACCCTCAGTAACCTGACACAGAGACTCAGCCTGATAGAAAGCGATGTGGTTGCACTGAGCAAGGCAGAACAGAGAACAAACGTGAGCTCCAGCATGGTAAGCTTTTCAGATCTGCTGTGGCATGTTCTGTGTTGGTGTGTGTTGTCTGTGCATAGATGATCTTCCTCATCCTCCTGTGAACAGTAGTGTGCCACACTTGAGAGAATACACGTTTGTTTTGTCCTTACCTTACATCAGCTTGAAGTCATACAGCAGCTCTCAGAAGTGAGTGGCACGGGGTTTACAGTGTGTGTTTGAAAGGGGTGACATCAAGGGTCAGCTTAAACACATCAGCTCACTACAGCGTATTGGCAGAAAGGACAAGTCTCTCAGTGTTGCCAGTGGTCCATCAGGTACAGACACATGAGCACGTATTTTCTTTTCTTCTTTTCTTTTCTTTTCTTTTTTCTTTTTTTTTTCTTTTCTTTTCTTTTCTCTTAAGATGTTAGAAGTGGTAAGAATGACAGATAAAAAAATCTTGTGCCGTTTTTTTTAACCCTGAACTTGGCTTACAGATTCATCCTGCTTCTGTCAGCATAGAGGAAACCTTTTGCATATAATGTTAGGAAACCCATTTAAACAGATGAAGTTGCTTCTATAAACAAACCCAACCAATTATATCACACAGAAAAAAACTATGACAGCAGAAAAGCAATCAATCGAGAAGGAGATTAGCAGGAGTGGGAGGAACACAGGGTTAATGGGAGGGTGGATTGAGGTGATTATGATAAATATATTCTGTACATGGATGGAAAATATAATGAAACCCATCGTTATGTATAATTAATATATGCTAATAAAAACATTTTTAAACAGATGAAGTCAGAGCAGTTCAGCTTCCAAGGTCAATGAGTTGTTTTCTGTGTTAGAGAACTGAGTGACCCACTAAATCACTGAAGCTCACTGGCTTGTGAGGGTTTCTGGTTTTCATGATCTCGTGAACAGTGTTTGCTTTAATTCACGTTTCATCTGTATATCAAGCTGGGATTCATGGGGATCATTTCATTAACAGTGATAGGTCTTGCTTTTAAAGGTTTCATAGAGCAAAGACACATGTACATTTTTTTTAATGGAAATTATACTGTAAATTCAAGGAACAGCCAAAGCTGGGAGCTAACCACTCATGAGATGGAGCCCTGGCACAGAGTAAGAAATCCTTGAGCTGGCTCTGTCACAGTGAACCTTGGCAAGCTGCCTGAAAATGGCTTTGAAGGTTTGGGTAGAAAGACCTGTCCCTTTCTGCCTGGCCCTCCTGCTTTACAAGAGTGTGTAATTTACTACAAAGCTGTGAAGATTAAAGGAGTCCTAGTTTTTAAAGCCTTTTTGAACTCAAGCTAAGTAGGGGCTAAGAACTTTGGGTGATTTGATGAATAGTGTGCCTTGAAGGTTTTTCAAGGCTTATTGTGAAAACTTACCCCGCCATACCCCTTGCTGTCTCTGCCCTCCCCTTTTTATTTTTATCCAGCAAAGAAAATCAGTAATAGTATCCATCTGTACTACTATTTCTTCCAGCGGCGTCAGACCAAGCCTGGACCTGGGTAGAAGTTACATTGCAGTTTTAAAAATTGGGAATAAAACATTTAGAAACCTTTATTCCACTTTGTCTCTTTGTGCCCTTCCCCATTTTATTCTCTTCTCCCACTCCTTTGCCATTTGTGTTTAAAGTGGTTCAGATCCCCTAAATAAATGTGAGAAATTGTTTAAGAAGTATTAAGTCAGGGTTGGAGAGATGACAGCTGGTAAAGTAGATGCCACACAAGCATGAAGACCCAAGTTCAGAACCCCAGCACCCACAAAAAAGTGTGTGTGCGCGCGCGCGCACACACACACACACACACACACACACACACGTATCTGATGTCATTTAAGTTTCAATGTCTCCCCTTAACCTTTTCTTCTATTTTCTTTGCCCTCTAAGATGGGGAATAGGGCTGCCACTCTGAAAAGAGAATCTTTGGTGACCAACAAAACTGATACTGTAAAGGCCCAAAGCATAAAGGTAAGGAACAGAGAGCTTCTGTAAAGTAAAAACAAACACATCAGTGTCCCCACAACACCTACAACCAGTCATCCCCTCTAATAGGGGCACTTGATCCTCTGTGATAAACTCCAAGACAGAGCAGTTAGTAGGTTCAATTATTGGTGAATGAATGAATATCACATGAGGCATGTACCTTGTACTAAGCACTTTACAGGGAACTGGGATGGCCACGGTGAATGAGACAGATAGGTGACCACTAGTGGCACAGCTCAAGACTGAACAGACAGTCACAAGTCTGATAAATGCTGCAGTGGAAAAGTATAGGGTATGATGTGGGCATTGAGAGGGATCGGGTTGGCATTCCTAAGGAGATAACTATTAAGCTGAGCCAGTTATTGTCTGAGTTTGCTTTTGTTGCTGTGATAAACACTATGACCAAAAGCAACATGGGGAGGAAGTTTATTATACCCTGTGGGTTTCAGTCTATTGTCAAGGGAAGCCAAGGCAGGAGCTTGAAGCAGAAACTGTGGAGGAGTGCTACACTGGCTTGTTTCCTCTGGCTTACTCAGCTCCTGTTCCTATACAGCTCAGGCCACCCTCAGTGAGCTGTGCTTTCCTACGTCAGTTAGCAATTAAGACAAAGCCCCATGCACATATCCACAGGTGGATGAAGGAGGTTCCTCAGCTGAGGTGCCCTCTTCCCATGTCACTTGTATCAAGTTGACAAAATTAATTTGCACAATTATCTAAACTAACAATAGGGGACAGAGGCATAGATGATCTAAAAATGGTGTCCAGCTTAAAAATCATTTAATGTTTAAATTGCATTCTTAACACTTTCATAGTCCTGTTAAGTCCTGCTGAGATAAAGGGAGAGCCGGGAAGATTGAGATAGTACAGTGTCATCTGAGATGCACATAGTGTTTGAGTTCAGAGGATAGGAAGTTCCTAGGCCATGAACTTTGCTAAAACCATATTACAGAAGGTTTAGATGTAAAACTTTCTAACTTTACTCTTTGATCCTTAGCAAATTTGTATTGTCTAGATAAAGTCACATATATTTAAGATTTTGATGCATTATAAGGTGGGCTTTTATTGAGCTTTTAAACTGTTTCTACACTTTTCTTAAACATTGTTTAGGGAATGACAGCATTTTAAAAACCAGATTTAAATGTTGAACACAAAAAAGTTAACAGATGGTTAATATTAGAAAGTAGTAGTGATTTCAACAGTAATTCCTATCTTAACAGTCAGATCGGAACACAGCAACCACACTTCTGCCTAAATCTCTGGCTTTACTTTAGATCCCTTGTATGTTCTAACTGTCCCGCCAGTCAGTCTCTCTGTGTTACCTCATCAAAGCATCCCAACCAGATTCAATTTCTGCTGTCAGTAAGCATTTGGCATCTAGGTTTGTTCGTGTGTTCAAATTGGGTCTCCCTAAATATATCCAGTAGCCACTGTACAGTAACTGTTAGGGTATACATAAAGATAGAACAGGGACGTGTAAGTTCACTAAGTGAGGCATGAGGTGCACTGGTGCTCTGAAACATACAGTAAACCGATGCCAACCACAGAAGAACTAGGCTGCTCTCCTTACAATTAAGTGTATTGGTTTATATACCATCCTAGATAAAGCTGAAAATAAGGCCATGTGTGGATAGGGAAGACTTTAGACTCTAGTAACAGTTTGGATTAGAAATATTACAACTCCTACTCTGTGTCTCTGACAGTTCTTGCTACCAGTTAAATCATTATAGTGTGCCATTGTGTGAATCAGGAGAATACTTGTGGTTTGATTGAGTTCTGCTGGGTTTTGTTTTGTTTTTGTTTTTTGGTTTGTTTGTTTTTTAATTTTCTTTCAGATGATATGATCACAAAAGTGATGAGATATCTGAGGCACTTTTTCAGTTAGTGTAAAATAGCTCCAGAAAATAGTGTCTCCCATCATTTAGGAACCAGGTGCTACATAGCACCTGAGTAAGGGCACATTGTCTTTTCTGCTGACACATGCATACCTTCCTCTATGGACTGTTCATAATGAAGCAGATCAGAGAGAAGGTAAGATCCTTGTAACCCCCTTCAAGCCCAACTGAGCACTTATCAACACTAAGCCCCAAGGCAGCCCTAGTATAGTATTTGTCCATCCCTTCATTGACCTTAGAAGGGACTATGTAAAGGTCAATCTTAGGTGCTGATTATGTTTTGGGGAATATAGCAGAAGCTCCAGTGAGGTTTTACCCCCACCTTAAGCCTTATCTGATCTTTGTTTTGGGCAGAAAGAAGATAATTCAAATTCTCAGGTATCAGAGCTGCGAGAAAAACTGCAGCTAATCAGTGCTCTCACAAACAAACCTGAAAGCAACAGGCCTCCAGAGACCACAGATGAAGGTAAGCAGCTAGCTGGCTTCTGAATATTTCACGCAGGCTTGGGCAGCCTGTCTCCCACACAGAGAGTAGGAATGGTGTCCGCCAGCACTGATGGGACCGAGTGAGTGATGCCTGAGCGCACCGAGCTGAGGCTGATGCACCTCGCTTTCATTTAGCAAAAGCCCATTTTGTACTTGATTTGTACTCTACTCTATTAAGGGGAGAACGGGTAATGTTTAGCTGGAAATAGACTTCTCCATGCTGCCTGCATCCAATTATAGGCAAAAATGTTACTGTCATAGCTTATATTAAACCAGTCCTAAATGTTATGTTTCTGTTACTGTGAGTGCATAAAATTTACTTAAATATTAGTCCTCTAAAAAGTCATTAACAGGTAATGATGGAATTCTTCAATTTGCAGGCCACTTGACTTTAGGTAAAGGCACACTAATCAATATTATTAGATGCATTAATTAACATCTACTGATTTAGGACTTGTGAGGCTATAACAAGATACTAGCCAGTACCTCCCTGGCTCAAGCATTCTTCAGCTTTGGAGCTGTAGAATAGCTTCCCTCAGATTCTCTCCTGTGAGAAACAGAACTATGTTGAAGGTCTTCTAACACTGGCTCCATCTTGCTATATAGCATTCTTATGGTATGGTGGCTAGTGGCTCATGCCCCCACACCAGACTTAATAGCCCATTTCCCAAGAATCAAAAGACTTATCCAAAGCTGGGCGTGGTGGCACACGCCATCCCAGCACTTGGGAGGCAGAGGCAGGCGGATTTCTGAGTTCGAGGCCAGCCTGGTCTACAGAGTGAGTTCCAGGACAGCCAGGGCTACACAGAGAAACCCTGTCTCAGAAAAGAAAAAAAAAAAAAAAAAAAGACTTATCCAACTCAAGCCTTAGCACTGGTCTTAGTCAGGGTTTCTATTCCTGCACAAACATCACGACCAAGAAGCAATTTAAGGAGGAACGGGTTTATTCAGCTTACACTTCCATATTGCTATTCATCATCAAAGGAAGTCAGGACAGGAACTCACACAGGGGAGGAACTTGGAGGCAGGAGTAGATGCAGAAGCCATGGAAGAATGCTGCTTACTAACTTGCTTCCCCTGGCTTGCTCAGCCTGCTTTCTTATAGAACTCAGGCCCACCAGACTAGGGATGGCACCACCCACAATGAGTTGGGCCCTAACCCCCTTGATCACTAATTGAAAAAATGTCTTATAGCTGGATCTCATGGAGCCATTTCCTCAAGCAGGCTCCTTTCTCTGTGATAATTCCAGCTTGTGTCAAGTTGACACAAAACCAACCAGTACAGCATCTAAGAATAGATGACAATAAGACAGGTAGGGCCTAAAGTATGGTCAGATTGGTTTTTTGTTTGTTTGGTTTTGGTTTTTTGTTTTGTTCTGTTTTGTTTTTTGAAATATTTGCAAGTTATCATTGAGTTGGTATTTGACTCTAAATACAGAAATTCATTCATGGTTCATATATACATTGTCCTTATACATATGGCCTGGTGTTAATTTTATTTGTTATTTTTAGGCCACCTTTATTTGACGGTGACCCATCACATGAAGTCATACATGGAATTTTCTACCTGGGTCTATCTTCTGAAAGATTTTGATTTGGGGCATTTCAGATTTTCAGATTAGTGCTACTCACCCTGTGCCAGATTCTGCTTTAGACCTTAGTGTAGTCCTGATCCCTCTTTGCTTATCTGCACACATCCCACAGTCTGTACCTTTACCTTCATAGTTACACTGTTGCTGTAACTCTCAGTGACTTTTCTTAAAATAAATATTCCTGCTATAGTACTAGAAGGTGACCTTTGATACTAATTTAATTTGGTGTTGGAATTAATTGTAATAAAGGTATATGTGTTTGCTACAGAGCAAGTACAGAACTTCACATCAGATCCTTCAGCATTGCCAGAATTTTCACAGCTTCTTAGAGACCAAATTGAGACCCAAGTAAAACCTCTCTCCCTGCCTGGGATTTCTAGCATCAAAGGTAATGTTAATGATGGAAATGTTCAAAGTTCTAACTGTTATAACTTGTTAATGTTTTTTCTTATTTAAAAATAAAGGCATATCTAATGAACTGGAGAGATGATTCAGGTGGTTAAGACTTGAGTTCAGTTCCTAGAACCCATGTGAAAAAAGCCAGGTGTGGTGGCACACTTACAATTCCAGCACTGGGAATATGGAGACAGGTAGATTCTTGGGGCTCAGTGTCCAGCCAGCCTAACCCACTTGTTGAGTTCCAAACTAATAAGAAACATTTTCTCAAAAACAAAAAGGTGAACAGAGACCAAAGAGATAGCTCAGTGCCTAATAGCACTTAGAGCCTAATGACCTAAGGTCAGTCCCCAGAACTAGCATAGAGACAAAAGCAGAGAGTTGAGTATGAAGTTGTCCTCTGAGCTCAACATGTGACATGTGTACACCCACACCCACACACATCATACACAAACATAATAATCTATTTTAAAAGGTGGACAATACCTGAGGAGTAACACCTGAGATTGCCCTCTGGCCTCCACATGCCTGCAAATACACAGGAACACACACAGAAACACACACACAATTTATATCTAACATTGTTGGGCCAGATACAGGAAGCTGCCTACATCTAAACAGCAGATAATTAGTTGAGACAGAATTCAAGCTGAGGCTGACTCGAAAGCTTCCATACTGCCTTTCTCTTAAATGTTGTTTAAGGTCTTCAGTCATTCACTAAGTGCCCTCCAGACCCCATGCCAAAGGATGGAATACACTGTAAGATACAGTCTCGCCGGGCGGTGGTAATGCACGCCTTTGATCCCAGCACTCGGGAGGCAGAGGCAGGTGGATTTCTGAGTTCGAGGCCAGCCTGGTCTTCAAAGTGAGTTCCAGGACAGTCAGGGCTACACAAAGAAACCCTGTCTCGAAAAACCAAAATAATAAAAATAAATAAAGATACAGTCTCAGCCAGACACGGTGCATATGCCTCTAATCTCAGCTGAGGCACAACAATAAAGAAATTGAGGCCAGCCTGTGCTATATATATAGTGAGATCATGTCTCCAAAAATGTCCCTTTCTTTCCATAAGGATAGGTTGTCTAAAGAAGAGGACAGAAAAAGCAAACACAATTCTGTTAGATTAGCAAAACAAGTCAAAGCTGACTGTTTCCCTGCAACAGGCCCTCTGGGGTTCTGACAGTGAGCAGAATAAATATTCATACAAAGGCTATATATGTCATAGAACAATGTCTGCCTTGTTCCCAGTAGTGTCTTCTATTCTTCATTGTGATGTTGAGGCTTCCTGGTTATCTCTTGCTGTCTGGAAAGTCGTCCAGTTCTGACCACATACCTTGCACTGGTTCTTCACTTGGTTCAGATGCCATTATACATTATCTCCCAGGTCTGGAGCAGGTGCTTCCTGTGCATTATGACATGTTTTACTTGCTCCTAGTTAGCATATGCCACTGTTGAAATTCCTTAGGAAGAAACGGTTTAGCTTCCATGAGTAGAGTCTCAGTCCTGTTCACTCCCTAGCCTGCAGCACAGAGCCTGGTAGACGTGACTGTGAAACTGAATGAATGTGTTGCTATTCATCTTGCAGTTAACGCTTAACTACCACTACTTTTCACCCTGTCCGGGGTGGCTTTCCTTTGTTTTCTGGAGAGGAAGGAGAGTCATTGTACTCACTCTCTATTGAAAGGAATTTCCATCTAGCCATTTGCTGTGGGGGAAGAAGTATCCCAGCTGCTTTTCTGGCTCAGGGCATTTCTGAGGTCTCACCAGCTGCACTGCCAGGCCCGTGACAGCAGTGAGGAGGGCCTTTCAGGAATTTATAAGACTTCCTCAATGGAGTAGATCTTGCACAGAAATGGTTTTTCCTCTCTTCAGCACATCTTCCCAAGTACTAAACAGCAAGAGGCATGTGGAGTCAAAGTATGATCTTGACTAAATGAAGAAAAATAATCAGGAAAGCTTTTAAAGAAACACAGACTAGGGACCTTCTTCTTTCTTCAGTATTATAATCTTTTCAGTGAGCATAAGAACTCAATCAAGTCCTTTTTACTTTTTATTTCTCCTATAATTCTTTTTTTTTTTTTTTTTTTTTTTTTTTTTTTGTTTTTTGAGACAGAGTTTCTCTGTATAGCCCTGGCTGTCCTAGAACTCACTTTGTAGACCAGGCTGGCCTCGAACTCAGGAATCCGCCTGCCTCTGCCTCCCGAGTGCTGGGATTAAAGGCGTGCGCCCCAATTGTGTGTGCACCCTCAAAGGCCAGAAGCATCAGATTCTCCTGGAGCTGGAGCTGGAGCTGGCTGCAGGCAGTTGTGAACTACCTGACAAGGATGCTGGGGACTGATCGCTGGTCCTCTGGGAGAGGAGTACAAACTCCTGACCACTGACCCATCTCTCTGAAACACCTTTTAGATTTTTTTGGTTTGTTGGTTGGTTGATGTTTGTTTAAAGTTTTTATTTGGTTTGGTTTTGTTGGTTTTTGGTTTTTGGGGTTTTTTTGTTTTTGTTTTTCTTTTGTTGTTTTGAGACAACCTCATATAGCCAGGTTAACCTAATACTCTGTATATCTGAGGCTGGTCTTGAACTCTGGATTACAGGCATACACCACCCACCCCTGGATCAAATCCTTTTTAAATGTTAAAGGCTTTTGTTGGAAATTTTCTAATGTCATTTTCTAAATAGTACAGATTAACTGGTAGCATTAACCACCAAAAAATAACAAACATATGCAGAGTTTAATGGAGATATAATTAATGGAGATATAATTCATACTCCCTGTCACCCTTTTAAACTATGTAATTGCATGGGCCTTAGTATATTCTCAAGAGTATATATCCATCACCTTGACTTAATTCCATAGCATTTTTATCACCCCAGAATGAAGCTTCATACTCCTTTAACAGCTTCTCCTGAGGCTGGCCAGATGCCTCTGTGCTTGCCATCAAGCCTGACACCCTGAGCAGGAGCCAAGTGGTAGAAGAAGAAAGCCCAGGCCCACAAGTTCTCTGATCTCCATATGCATCTTGCTATGTATACATGTACACATACACAATAAGTAAATAAGTAAGTAAGTAAATAAATAAAATAAGGGATAAGTTTAAGTTGCACTCCAGTTACCCCTACTGTCTCAGTAAACTTATGTATCTGGGATGTTTCGTTTGTAGAAATGGAATCATGCAATCTGTGGCCTTGTGTATACTTCTTTTATCATAGTTCTCTTTTCATATTGTGGCATGAAACAATATTTCCTTTCTATGGCTGAGTCCATTGTATGCTGTATTCACACTTCATCCATTCATCAGTTGATGCATATTGGGGTTGTTTCCAGTTTTTTACAAATAATAATGCTGCTGTGAACATAAGAGCATAGATTTTTATAAACATGGTTGTTTTCTTGACCTATTGCCAGGTCATACAGTTCCTGAACGGCCAAACCATTGTTCAGAATGTGACTTCCAGTTGACATTCTCATTAGCCCTGTAAGGAATCATCGCTTTCCCCACATCATCATTGCTCCTGATGGTGGCCGTTCTGGTGATCATAAAGTAGTCTGTAATCCTGACTTTTTTTATTTCTTTCATTTTTGAGATTATATTATAATCACATCAACTCTCCCCTTTCTTTCCTCCAAACCCTCCCATATACATCTCCTTGCTCTCTTTCAACTCCGTGGTCTCTTTTTCATTAATTGTTGTCACACACACACACTCCTAACTATAACCAGCTCAGTCTGTATAATGTCACTCATATGTATGTTTTCAGGGCTGATCATTTGTTATTAGATAACTAATCAGTGTGCTCTTCCCTGGATAAACTATTTTTCCTACTTTCAGCATTTCATAGTTGCCCATATATAGTTTTTTGGGTAGGGTTGAAGTCTCATGGAGCTTAGCATGTACACTTCGGTGTGTCTATTGTTGTCTTGTTCGGTTCATATTTAGGTAGTAATATAGGTGAGGCTTTATAGTGTAGCTTCTGACATTCGTAGAAGACAAAGTCGCAGGGTAAACTCCCTGATCCTCTGGCTCTTACGAGCTTTCTACCCTTTCTTCTGAAATGTTCCCTGAGCCATAGGTGTAGGAGCTGTTTTATAGAGGTGACCATTGGAACTGGGCTCCACATCTCTGCATTTTGATTGGTTGTGGTTTTCTGTAATGGTTTCTGTCTGTTGCACTTATCCATAGTTGTAAGGACAAATATTTAAAATGTTGTTAGGATTTATTCTGGTAGGTTCTCCTCCAAGATCCATGACTTCACTAGGCCTGGGTAGTTGACTAAGTTTCCAGTATTAGACACAATTTCCCTCTTAATTTAAGCAGGTCTTAAGTCCAATGAGAGAGCTGATGGTTACTGCCAACATATGCATGTCATTACTGCACCCTTGGGATTATCATGCCATGCTGGTCATCATTGTGTCTCATAAGCACCATATCTGTGCAGCACTCTTGGTTGCTTCCCTCCTTTGGAAGCTTGATTGGCACCTCTGGTACCAAAAACGTTAGTCCTTAGAACAGAGGCACTCAGGTCAGGTCCAGCTTGGGGCCTCTGACTCTCTGTCTGAAGTGCATGGTGTCTTCAGCAATGGGAACTTAACCTTCCACTCTGGGAGGCAACCAATAGCAATGGTAGCTGTTTGGGGGAGTTTGGAAGAGTTTCTTGAACAAACCTGACCAACAACAAAAAGAGGACTTCTTATGCCTAATGTTGAGCTTATCTTAGGTGGTTTCTTGGAGGGAGCATTGTCAGCCTAGACGAAGAAATGTCATTTAAACTATATACGTATTCTTACACACAGGCTTAGTATATTACAGGTGGGGAATTTTTAGGCAAATAGTTAATCATATGATTCCTATGACTTCTTCACACATCCTTACTTATTTTACCTTCCTCTTTCCTTCCTTGTGAATCTCCCTCCCAATTCCTGATTCTTCAACTACTTAATTTCTAGATCTAGAAAGACAATGGTACATAGTAGCAAGATCACCATACTAGGTAATATTTGATACACTTCAGTGCTTTTCAAAGTTGGTTGATTGCAGTGAGAATTTTGGTTTCTTTAAAAATCACAGAAATATTATAAGAATAAGTTTTTATTTTAATCCCAGGTGTGGGATATGGGGCTGCTTCAGATTGTCCACAGCGGCTGACTATGATTTGCCTCATGCTCTAGCAGAGGTATAGTTTTGCCAACTACAGATAGTTTCTGTGATTATCTGACATTTGGAATTCTGGGATCTCTTCACTGGGTATATCAATGCTAGGCCCCCAAGCGGCAGGCTGGGTTATTGGTTGTTGGTTGCAGTTGGTCTCCATTTAAGTAGCCAGGCTCAAAGAAGAAACAAGATAAAAAGAAAAAGCTGGGTCAAACTTGTCCCAAGGAACTCAATGCCCCTAATTAGCAGGAAGTAGTCTAAGGATAATGTTGCCCCTTTTCCTCTCTGTCCTTTTTTTCCCCCTATCTAGTGTTGGGGGGTTGAAAGGGTGGAAGAAAAAAACGTTGCCACAAAGTAGCTAAATACTGACTACAGTTGATCTTTGCATTTTATAATTGTTAGAACTGAGAATGCCATCTCACATATATATGTAGTACAGAATAGCAAAATATCTTTAGAGCCATTTCAGAAACCGAAAACTAAAGTCAGCAACTCAAATGGCAGTTTTAAAAATTAAACATTCTAACATTACAACCAAAAGATGCACTGGTTTGATACGTGCTAAAGAACAATGGCAAGAAAATATTTTAAGTCTTTGTTTTCTACAAACCATTGTTTCTATAAGAAGAGAAAACTTGGTATATACAATAAACACTGCAGCTCACAGCATACAGTAGACTGAAATCCAAAGCAAAGTGCTTCAGGCAGCGTCCATGGCGTGTGGCATGAGGGCATATGCACTGCCGAGTCGGTTGTGTGTCAGCACATCCTATACTGCAGATCAGGCTAATACCCACAGTGCTAGAAGAGCAGCAGCACTCTTAACCACTGAACCATCTCTCTACCAGCAAGTTGGGAGAGTTGTTCTGTTTTGCAGGGGAAGGGTTTGAGATAAGCCCTGGCTGATCTGGAACTTAACTGTATAGATGAGGCTACTCTCAAATCTACAGAGATCCGCCTACCTCTGCCCAACCACTCCCAAATGCTAGGATTAAAGATGTTCACCACCACACCTGGCCAAGTAACCTTTCTTTTAATGCTGGGAAGTCAGTTGGAGCTACTTTTAACTGTATGCATAAACATACTACATGTCTCTTTTGTAATTCCCATTTAACAGATCTTCAGGATTTATTCCACAAGACTGGTCAAGATGTGGATGGGATGCTGACCTACCAGGAACTCTGGAATTCCCTAGGTTCTGCCATGCCAAGACCAGAGAGCTTGAGAGCATTTGATTCAAATGGAGATGGGAGATACTCTTTCCTGGAACTAAGAGTAGCTTTAGGTATCTAGTCTCATCAGGCATATTTGGAATGGATGTGTAGCCTAGACTACCTAAAATCTACTTACCTAAAAAGACAGAAAACAAAAACAAAAACAAAAACCCTCTTGACTAACTCTTCAGCCCTCCAGTCCTTCATACTACTATAGCAAACACATTGTCACCTTTTAACTTGTTTGAAAACACTATTTAAAAAATTATTTTTTTAAAAAATTTACTTCAAGTATGATGTTTAGAAATCTATGATTTCATGAAGCCAGTGAGATGTTGTAACGTAAAGTTGCCAGGAAAAAATAATAAAGCCCTCTTCTTTCTTTCCTGTTTTTGAGGGGAAGAAAATTTACCTTCTAAACCTGGAAAGTGTATGTATATAGAGATAAGTCAGTTTATATGTCATATGAATTTGCCTTAAATTAGCTGCACTTTATAGAGCCTCAGAATATGTCTTTTCTTTGAAAGATGAGTCTCTTCTGTTTGTAAATATATAAAATGATTGTGCATAATGTGTAGAAAGAAGATTGCTTTGAACAGAATGAATGAATGACTTGTTATGAGTAATTGACAGTCTGCTCTGGGTGGCAACTGAAACTCTTCACATCTCCTTAAGGCAGTCCTCAAATGCTTGGGCACCACCATAGGGTTTGAAGCTGGGGCATCAGTTCAGGTATGGATGCTGTGCAGAGGGTGCCAGTTCTAAGCTCAGGAAAGTCAGATTCTGGGCCACTGCTCCTATTCCTAACCTAAGAACCAGAGAAGTCTTACTTTGATTTTCCTCATTTTTAATTATCTTTCAAGGATTATAACCATAAAAGTTACTCGGTGGAAAATTATGATTTCCCCTCAAGAAGTGGGTCTTCTCTGCCCACCCACTCCAGACTACCTTAAAGTTGTAACTGCCTACCTTCAGCACCATGTCCAGTCTGGAATGGGAAGGTTCATGTCTTTGGTTACTATCCCAATCTAGTTGCCCAGAGCACTAAAGAAAAGCTCTGAGTACCCTTTGATTTTACCTTTAGGATAACCAAGAACTTGCTCTATTTCTTGGCAGGATGCCTAAAGCCAAAATGTGGTCAGATGAAACAGGAAATCATATTCTTTCTAACTAATTGTTCACTCAGAGGGAGCTATGGGTTTTCTGTCCAGAGGATGCCACATGGAGCAGGCGTACTTGGAGCAGGAGCCTTCTGGTGATGGGGACGTTTTCCCAGGTCTAAAGAGCATCTGTGATGCTTCCCCCTTACATGCTTCGTGGGCAAGCCAGGAAAGGTCTGACTAGGAGCAGATCACGATTCACTGACATGTTGAGAACACTCCCAGTGTTCTTAGGAGTCTCTGGGCAACTCCAGAAGAAGACCTTTCAGAACCACATGTTGCTGTAGCCAGTCAGGGAAACACTGGAGAAGCTGTTATGATAGCAGGGCTTCTTTAGTAAAGATCATCGCTATTTAATTTTGTTCAAGTTGCCCTGTCAGCTATAGATACAATCTAGTACGTTTAACCTTTATAGACATTTGGTTTTCACTTTGCTTTGCCTTGCTTTTTATATTTTGTTTCTTTTATATAATATTTAGCTTAGTGTTGGCTCTTTTTTTCCCTAGACATTAAAACTCAGTGAAGGTAAGACAGTTTTCCTGTGCATGAGTCTTCTTAGCTCATGTTTTTCTCTCTTTAAATTTTTTGCCTTAATGTTTGCCTTGCTCGTCTATGCTGTCACCTTCTTGGAAAGGTTAAAAATACAGTTTAAACATTATCCTGGCTCTTTAGGTAACTCTTGTTCTTCTGGTTGCCTTCCATACTGCACACACACACACACACACACACACACACACACACACACACACATCCTTACGGATTTTGTAACAACCAAATAAAATTCTAGCAATAAATTGAATTATTCTGCTATATTTGTATATATTGTACCATAAATAGTATGTCTGTACCTGGAAGGTTTTTCTTTTCTTCTTTTTTTTTTTTTTTTTTTTTTTTGAGAACTGATTTATATGAAATATACTGAGGGTAATGTAGCTTGTCCTTTTTAGTTTCAAGTTCTCATTTGTAGGCAGATACTTTCAAGACACCTTAACTCTTTGTGGTATATGCTTTTCAGTGAGGAAGCAGGATTTGTTTCTTGGTCTTTCTTCTGGTTTTTCCATGTCAGGCTTGTCTGCCAGCATCACCCCTGAGCCATGTGATGTCTCCTATCAAATTGACCAGAGGTAGCCATAACTGTCCTCTGACCTTCTACACCTTTCTCACCTTGCCTGTGGCATTACCAGATCTCCTAGGCAGAGGTTGGTATCTTATTCTCCTTTGCTAAAAATTGGACAGACTCACTGGCTTAGGAGCCCCGAAAACCTACCAATCAGTGAAGATTGGGTCTTCATTTGTTTATTGTCTTAACTTGTGCATCCAGTGCCTTGTGTTAGTCAAGCTTCACCAGCCACAGATCACCTCTAAGAGAACTCAATGGTAGTGGTGGTGAGTTTGGCTTTGGATTTCAATCCTTTGGCCTTACCAGTCAGTAGCTCAGAGTACTTCTCACCTTAGTTTCTTAAAAAGTGTTACCCTTGGTCCTTTGCTTTATTGCTATGTATCATCTACCATAATATTTACTGAAAGACCATCCACAAGCCAGTCATGGTAGTACATACCTGTAATTCCAGCCCTTGGGAGACTGAGGCAGGAAAATAATGAGTTCTAATCCAGTCTGGGCTACATAGTGAGATCTTGTCTCAGAAAAGTACCTGGCTTAAATATGACTGCAGTGACATTCAAAGGGGAGCAGAGCAATGGATGCTTGGCTCTTAAGAATGGGTCTAATGCAGAAGAGCTGAGGCAGACAGTCTCACTTCACGAGCAGCTCGTTTCCCTTCCATTGCAGTTTGCTCTTTACCATTGCTGGACAGCCCCATCAGCCCCCTCCCTGGTCCCAGCGTCACAGTTGAAGATTTTGACTGTGATGGGCTCACACTTATAATGGCCTATTGAGTTGTTTTTAGTGACAGCTTTTGTTTGCTACACACCTCATTGGCTTGCTTACCAACCATCTAGATGTGGTCCCTTCTCTCATATTCAAGCCAGAACACATTTGGGTATTCCTGAGACTTTAGAGAGCGTGTATTGTTTGTTATATAAACCTAACCTACCTTGTTGTTTTCTCATATTAAGAACTGTAAATCTACTTTATATTAATGGAACTATTTTGGTAATACATAAGCAATTTTGGTTCTGTTTAGAGAGTGGATTCAAGGATTCCATGACTTCATTTGAGCTTTACTTATTTCCTATCAATATAGCCATTTTAATTTATCTAAATAAAACATTACGTTTCTCTCACTGTGTCTGACTAGAATTTTCCCTGCTCCCCTGATAATTAAAGGGGAAAACCGCTTTAATCTTTATTTTTGTGGACTGCATGCTACTTCCTCTTGAAATCAAGGGCTGGGCTGGTGAGATGGCTCAGTGGGTAAGAGCACCGACTGCTCTTCCAAAGGTCCCGAGTTCAAATCCCAGCAACCACATGGTGGCTCACAACCATCCGTAACAAGATCTGATGCCCTCTTCTGGAGTGTCTGAAGTCAGCTACAGTGTAATTACATATAATAAATAAATAAATTTAAAAAAAAAAAAAAAAAAAGAAATCAAGGGCTATTAGTTGGGGGTACAAAACAATATCAAGAATCTGCTTTATGGTTTTGCCAAGTAGGCTCCTAAGACTAACAACAACAACAACAACAAAAAGCAAGAATTGTCTCTGCTGTTGATTGCCCACCAGACCCCTCTCTAAGACCTTTGCTGAAGACACCTCATCCTCTGTTGACAGGACAGAAATCAAGCTGGAACGGGGCAGGAGTTTCCTTCCTGATGGATAGCCATCATAATGCATGAAGGTAGTCTGCATGCTGCTGGGGTGTGATGGGGGAAAGCCATCAACAGTCATCTGTGGACCCTGTGTGCGATACTGCTGACCAGCCAGGCAAGGTTTGCCCACTGGTACAGGAGTAGCAGCTCTTATAGGAATAACCAAGCAGTTTCTGTTTGGACTTGAAGCCCACTCCACAACAGGAAATTCATGACTGATTTCATAATCCCAATCAAAAGCCTGTGGCTAGGAAGGTCCTAGGCCACACCACAGAGACCCATAATCAGTCAAAGTGAGGGTTGAATGGCCATCCAGAAATGAGGCATTTATATCCCCTCCAGGTTCAGGGAGTATCATAGAAGAAAGGGCAGACAATATAGGAGCTGCAGGAAGTCAGGGAGTGATATAGAAGTCTGACTTTGAGCTGGGGTGGCTCTTGAATTCTCAAACCCACTGTAGCTGTGACTACCAGCAAACATGGTGGGTCTGGAAGGAGCTGCTGGAGCCCCCACCTATCCCTGAGGACTTAAAGGTAGTTAATGGGTGCTGTGGGAGGGAAGGCCATTTTGTAGCCACTGGTAAGCAACCCTAATGAACTTCATTGATAGGTTTTCAGTTTTGGGGGTGTTTTGTTTGTTTTTCAAAAACATGAAAGCATTTCAATGTTTGACCTGAAGCAAAGCCTGCAAGGCTTGGGCTTTAGGCATATTCAGGATGAGAGGAAGCAAGAAAGGCTAAGGAATGAGCCTGCTCTGGTGTCCATCAGAAGTTCCATCTGGGCCCATTTTACATGTTCAGATGGTTCAGTGGTTAAGAACACTGGCTGCTTTTCCAGGGGACCCAGGTTCAATTCCCAGCACTCACATAGAGGGTCACAGTTGTCTAACTCCAGTTCCAGGGGATCTGATACCCTCTTCTGACGTCCACAAGCACAGACATACACACAAAAATTAAATAAAATTTAAAGATATAAGCAATAAAGCCAAGTATGGGGACACAAACCTGTAATGCCAGCACTCAGAAGACTGAGGCAGGAGGATCAGGAGTTTAAGGGCAGCCTGGCATAAGTTCCAAGCCAGCCTGGACTAAACACCATGGGGTATGGTAGAAATACTAGAAATGGGATGCCAGGAAAATGTGAACTGGAGAGCTAGCTGTGGAACCACCAAGGTATACTTCCTGGAAACCCATGTCTGCATCTGAACAGGAGGGTCAGAACTGCCATTTGGCACTGTTCTTGGGAACACTAGAAATAAAGGATAAAGACAGCCAGCCAAGAAGCAGTACATGGCAAACAACAGTCCAGCTAAACCATACTGGCATTTGTTAGGCCTATGACATAGCCAATGTAGGCCACCATAGCTCTCAACAACTGTCCTCTTGTGGCATCTGGGCTTCCCCCCCTACTGAACAGCAGTGCCTGGAGACCTAGGTCAGAGCCTGGTGCTCATTCAGGCTTAAACACTGGATAGAGGGATATTGAGTCAGTCCAGCCACAAGTATTGGTTCAGTGTCTCCCAAATGCTAATCTCAGATCCCCATATGCAGTGGTGAGACTTACAACCAGCTTGATTTACAAAGCACCACAGTCACATTGGCTGGGACAAAAGGCATTGCCCTTCTAGGAGCAAATGAGACAGTGGAAAACTTGGACTTTATTTTTTTTTTTTTTAAGTTTGTGGCTTTAAACCGCTCACCAGGTGGCTGTGATCTCCTTGTCAGTACCAACTCCTTGTGGTTATCTCTGTGTTCTACCAAAGGGAGCCTTTGGTACTTGCAGCTCCCACCCTAAGAGGAAACTACAGCTCTGAAGCAAAAGGCTTGGCATTAAAGCAGTTTGTTCCATGGGCCAGTGTTGGGAGGGAACAGAAAGGAACATTCCTTTCAGGGCTGTTGGCCAAAGGGTAAGAGACAGAGTGGTTCAACATGGGAGGCAGGTGGCAGAGGGATAGGGCAAAGGGCACCTCCTGAAAGGTGGGGAGTGGGAATGGGGAGTCAGTCCGAGGCTGTGGCATTTTTGAAGACAGGGGCTGCTTTGGAATCCCCAAAACATGTTGCAAGAGATCAGAGGCTTCACCTCTGGGGCTGCTGTCTTGTACAACTAAGTTTCTGCCTTCAGAGAGATCCAACTCCCACAAAGAATCTGGATTCTGATCTTCTGGCTCAGTCTTGGTGACAGCAGGGGGAGGGCCTGTGTTAATGGCTACATTCATGCCATGGTAACGCCGCTTGTTTATCCAGTACAACAGTGGGCTGTAGGTGAATGTGGCAGCTCTCATCACTTCCACCCACTGCTGGGCACGTTCTTCTCTTTGCAAGTTCTTCTTCCAGTGCAGAAAGAGTATGCAGCTTCCTATTAGCACAGAACACAGCCCCAGGAATCCAATGCACAAGGAGATCCACACTAAGGCAATGAGAGAGAGAGAGAGAGAAAGGCTGGCTGGCTGGTGTGCCTAATGCACAGCCTTTTTTTTTTCACTCCCCTCCTTGACCTCCTCACTAGTCACTCTTCCTGTTCTCTCCATTCCTCACCTCCCTCCTCGTTCTCCAGCTCAACACTAGACTTCCAGGTTCCTTAAGGGATCATTTTAGCTATTTACAGATGAGAAACACCAAGTCTAAAGGGGGTAAGGACTCAGCCTTCCGGGAGTACTTAGTTTCTAGAAAAGACAATCATCTAATTGCTTAGCACTTCAAGAAGCCACCACTCCTCCATCCAGGCAAAAGACCTCCCCTTAGGGACCCCATGCCCCAGGGTACAATGTGAGAGGAAAGGGCTAGAGGTGCTACACTTACTGCCAGAGAGGCTTGGGTCCTTTGGGGAATCCATAAAGGTCAGTCTTGGCCTCCAGCCTATCACTCTGGGGAGAGGAAATTCACACCACTCCACCAATAGGAGTCCTCAGAAGGCCCAGGCCTCATTGTTCTGTAAAGGAAAGGTCATCAGGTTCTGTCCAACTGGCATTCCAGGGACAATGTTTGTGGAGCCCATCCAGTGACCTCTAGTACACAACATCTACTGCTTCTACCAAAGACTGAGGCACCAGGAGAGTTGTCTGCCCAATTCCTTACAGTGAACCCATAGAGCAGCCCCAGGACAGGGCCTTGGCGTTCTCAAGGTGCTAACTATGTGGTTGGTGATTAAGGAAACACTACTGGGTACCTTCCCCAGTGCCTACCGGGGAGAGCACACAGAGCATTGGGCATGTCTGGCCTCAACAAATCTTGACCAAGCTATGAGAAGAAAACCAGCTCAAGAGAACCAATGGGTCAGTGCCTCCTTTGTCTCCTACAATCTCTTATTTCTGCTTTCTTTCTTTCCTTTAGCAGGTGCTGGCAAGTGTTCTTGAGCCCTGTGGGAGCTCTCCTCCATCTGGTCCTGCATTCCTTTCCAGGCTAACTTTCTTTCCTTTATCCTGAATACTCCATTCCCTTCTGGCCAGGCCATCAGACATCCCCTACACACACACACACACACACACCCGGGGGGTCAGGGGGAGAGCACACTGTTGGGGCAGGTCTCACTGGCAACCGATCCCCCCAAGGATTTATTGGAGCCAGGGTCTTGCTCATTACTTAAAGCAACTTGATCCACTTATGGGTAGCTCAGTTAGAAAGCCCTTGCATGTTATGTCTCAGTCAACTCTAGGGGAGACATACCAACCAGTCCTAACTTGAAATCTTACCCTTTAGTTTTTCTCCTTTTTATAGTCTCCTATTGTGACTCCAGACACTCTATGTTACTTTTGTATTTCTGTGACCCATATACCAGACAGAAACAATGTTAAAAGGAAAGGTTTGATTTTGTTCCTGTTTCAGAGGGTTCCATAGTTGCTCAGTCCCATGTGAATGGGCTGGTCATCATGGCTGTGGTAGAACACATGGTAAAAGACAGCCATTCACATCACAGAAAACAGAAAGCAGAGCTCAGGACCAGAACCGAGGTCTGGACTATAGTCTTCAAATTCCTACCCCATGTGACCTTCTTCTGCCCAACCTCTTTAGTTTCCACAGCCTCCCAAAATAGTGCCACTAGCTGGGGACCAAGTGTTCAACACATGAGTTTATTGAGAACATTTCAGATTCAAACCAGAGCAGGCACTATTTACAGAGTTCTTCCCAGAATGCCTTTCCCTCGGCTCTACCTTATTGCCCCTGCTTTTCCTCTTCTTTCGATGGTGTCTTCCACTATCTCCTGGTCTCTAAGTCGTGGCATGCTCCAGGGCTCAGTCTTTAGCATTCTACCTATGTTCCCTTCTTGGTAGACTTACCCACATTTATAACATTAAAGAACACAAATGCGCTGATGATTTACAGCTGTATACCTCCAGCCTGGAACATACCTCAGAACTTCAGATTCACATACCCAGCAGTCTGGCTGACATCCTTCTTGCCTATCTATTAGTTATATTTAACCTGGGACTTTAAGGTGGGACAGATTACTCACCCTTGGAGGTTTCCATATTTGCTCCACATACTCCGAGTTCCAGCAGTCAGAACGATCCTTTGAAGAGTAGGCCATGTTACTCTGCTCAAACTTCCCAGAACAAAAGCCAGTTTTTAACCATGACCTTCAAAGCTCTGAGCAATTTAGCCACTCAACTCTGTGTCATCTCTACCTCTGTCCCCTCGGCCACGGGGATAAGCTCTTGCTATTTACAACACTATAATCATGTTGTTGCACTTGCTGTTCCCCTTAGCTAGTTTGTCCCTGCAGGTATCCATACAAGTCATCCCCCATTCCATCCAAACCCTGCTCAGACAATACCCTATGCGTGTCTCTCTTTTCTTGCTTTGCTTTTCTACATACAAGTGTTTATCTGGTTCCACTGAAATGTGAATCCCATGGGTTTCTGTAAACAAGGTGTTTACAGAAATTCTATGGGTTTATGTAAACATTGCTGTTGCTGTGATAAAAAAATATCAATTTTTTGTGAAGGAACTTATAGACAGAGGCCTTATTTCGTTTGTTTGTTTTGTTTTTGTTTTGTTTTGTTGTTGGTGGTAGTATTTTTGTTTGTCTTATGGGTCCAGAAAGGGGCAGGGGGTCCATAATGACAAAGGAGACATGGCAGCAGGTGGCTGGGGCACAAAGCTGGGAGATCACATCCTTATCCATATGCAGGAAGCAAAAAGCAGTGCCTGGAAATGGGGAAGCCTGCAACTCTCAAAGCCTACCCAGTGATGTACTTCCTCCTGCAAGGCTCACCTCCTAGAGGGTCACACCCTCCCCAACAGGGGAACAAGTGTTCAAATACCTGAGTCTGTGGGAGGCATTTCTACCTCAGACCACTGTTGAGCTAAAGTTCTGGATAGTTATATCTTCTGTAAAAAGTAGACTGTGAAGGGTTGGGGATTTAGCCTAGTAGAGTGCTTGCACAAGGCCCTGGGTTCAGCCCTCAGCTCTGGGTGGGGGGAGAGTAAAGATAGACTATAAGGGAGCATGGGGGAGAGATGGCTCAGCAGGTTAAAACACTTGCCCTGTGAGCCTGGAGAGCTGATTTAGATCCCTAGAAACTGGAAAGGAAGGAGAGAGCCTATGTCACAAAATTGTCTTCTGATTTTCACATGTGCTTCACCACACTCCAACACAATTCTTTTTTTTTTTTTTAAGGATGGGGAGGTTTCTCGAGAGGTCTCTTTGAGGTGCTGAGAGAACTGAGTTCCAGATGAGGAGAAGGCAGTGCACGCCTGTTTGAGCAGAGGAAACAGCACGTTGAAGATTCCTGAGCCAGGTACAGGCCAGCAAAGTCAGACTTCCATATCTCCCACTGCATTGTCCAGCATCGACAGTCTGATGTCTGAGTCTGGAGTCTGTTCCTGCCTCGGGAGAGGTTCCTATCAACTAAGGTGCAGAAAAGGGCTTCCATGTGATTGCCCTCACATAGGGTCTGCTTTTGCTGGCAGCCGGTGAGAATCCATTGTTCCTAAGCTCAAGTTTGTTTCAGCAGATGAAGATGGTGACATTTTGGTTGAGAGGGGGAGAGCCCAAATAAAGACTTGTCCAGGACAATTCCTTATGTTTCTGAGGAAAGGAGTTCAATTAAATGCCAGGAAGAAACCCAGTCTTCAGAGGCACTGCGTTTTTTAAAAGCTTAGCTTTTAGGTGGAACTTACTACTTTAATGGTTCGCAGCCGGTTTAGCGTCTCCATCTGTAAAATGAGGTTAATATCTACTTCATAGGGTATGAGGCCAATGGAACCTTCTGCAAATAGACACCGATAAAGAGAAGCTTCAGCTATGATGTTCAAACATCCTTTGCAGCTAAAGAAACTGTTACAGCTAGTGCCAAGTAAATTTAGAAAAGGGGCAAGCCCGGTGAGAACCCTAAGATGCAAGCCAGCTTTCCAGAAGAAGCCTGGCGCGCAGAGGCTGCTGGTCGGGGGTAGGGGGTGGGGTGAATCCCGGCAGACTCCCGGGAGGAGACGCGCCGCGACACCCACAGAGCGGGTGGGCAGAACCGAGAGCTGCCAGCCCGAAGCGTCGTTGTCCCTTTTCCACTCCAGCACCCGGAACCTTGAGCGCGCGGAACCTCGGTGGCGGAACGCGGGCCTCGCGGACCTTGCGGGAGATGGAGCAGGCGCGCGGGCCGGGGGCCGAGGTTGACGCGCCCGAGGAGGAGGAGGGGGAGTCGCAGGCGGCCATGGCGGCCGTCGTGTCCGCTGCGGGTGGAGCGTGCCCCGCAGTCCTGCAGGTGGCCGGCCTCTACCGAGGCCTGTGTGCAGTGCGCAGCCGCGCCCTGGGGCTGGGGTTCGTGTCACCAGCACAGTTGCGCGTGTTCCCGGTGCGCCGGGGCTCGGGCCTGCCCCCCGGGGGAGCAGACGACAGTGGGGTCAGCGAGCTGGAAGCGAACCCCTTCTACGACCGCTACCGGGACAAGATCCAGCAGCTGCGCAGGTGCGGGCCTGGCCCGGTGGGGGTGGGGACTCGCGGCGGGCGGGCAGAGCTTCCGGCACGCGCTCCTATCCGGCTCGGTGGGCTTGCACTGTCCCCGCTATACCAATAGTTTGTTTCCAAGTTCAGAGAGGCCAGGCCACTTGCCTAAAGTCACACCTCTGCAGAACCTTTGGATCTTTCCACAGTCGTCTTTGTGCTTTGTTCTCAGTAAAGCCCTAGGAGGAAGACAGCTCAGAGAAAGTTATCCCCTATGTAGAAAGACGAAAATGAAGCCCTTCAGCGAAGGCATTTGATTTGCTCAAGGTCACATGTTGAGTCAGCAGATACCTGCCTTAGAGGTCAGGCTCCCAGCTTAGGGCCCTGACTGCCTGGAAAGGAGATTGGGATTTCGGCAAAGACTGGTAGTGTCAGTTTGTATTGCCCATTGAACCCTTTCACTATGGTAATGTGGGGATCTGGAGAGAGGTAGAGGCTTGCCCGAGGTCACACAATTGGTTAGGGCTTATCTGACCAAAACCAGGGTTCCTAAGGCTTCAACTTCCAGAAGGGCAACCGTGAAGATGGAAGAGTTGTAGCTTAGTGTAAGAGAACTTGCTTCCTATGCACTGGGCCTTGAGTTCCATCCCCAGCACTCAGGAGGAAAAGGCTGAGGGTTATGGCTGTTAAGGTAGGTAGAGTGGGTGCCTAGGTCCAGGTCGAAGGATGAAGGTAAGGAAAGGAGGTCTGAGGGAATTTTATGCTATAGGAAGGCACTTCTGAAAGGAAACCAGACGTTACCGGCTAGAAGTTCTCTGCATTTTGTCTCATTTTAATTCCACTCCTTTAAGTTCTTCGTCTTCACGTGGGCAGTAGTATCCTCTAACTAGGTGTACTGTTTGCTTTGGTGTGTCAACTTGACACAAGCTGGAGTTATCACAAAGAAAGCTTCAGGTGAGGAAATGCCTCCATGAGATCCTGCTGTAAGGCATTTTCTCAATTAGTGATCCAGGGTGGGAGTGCCATCCCTGGGCTGGTAGTCTTGGGTTCTATAAGAAAACAAGCTGAGCAAGTCAGGGAAAGCAAGCCAGTAAAGACCATCCCTCCATGGCCTCTGCATCAGCTCCTGCTTCCTGACCTGCTTGACTTCCAGCCCTGACTTCTTCCTTTGGTGATGAACAGCAGTATGGAAGTGTAAGCTGAATAAACCCTTTCCTCCCCAGCTTGCATCTTGGCTATGATGTTTGTGCAGGAATAGAAACCCTGACTAAGACACTAGGGTTCACCACTTCTAGCCTTGGAACCCTCCACCTGTCTGTCACTTTACAATGAATATAGTGATCTTCCATGCTTTTTAAAGCAATGATGGAATAAATCAGTGAGTACTTTTGCTCTCCTTCAAACATTAGATAGTCTCAAATATTTGTGAATTTTTTTGTTGGTTTTTGTTTTTGTTTTTGTTTTTTGATTGTTTGTTTTTCGAGACAGGGTTTCTCTGTATAGTCCTGGCTGTCCTGGAACTCACTCTGTAGACCTGGCTGTCCTGGAACTCACTCTGTANACCAGGCTGTCCTCAAACTCAGAAATCCACCTGCCTCTGCCTCCTGAGTGCTGGGATTAAAAGCATGCGCCACCATGCCCAGCAAATTTGTGATTTTAAAATAGTACTTGACCTGCAGTCCTCTCCACCCACTTCTCTCTGATCCCTTTTATACACAAGCGTCTCCAAGAGGTGTCTCATCTCACTGAGTACTTTGTGGGTCTATTCAGACTTACTCGGGAGCCAATAATGTTCTCTCTCCTTCCTTACCAGGTCATTCCCATCAACATTTGTACATACTGATATTTTAGAAAGAGTTTGCCAAGGTGCCCTATTGAATTCTTCAGTGTCCAAACTGCTTAGTGCTTGACATAAAACCTTCACACACTAGACTCTGCCACTCTCTAGACCAATCTAGTACCTAAACTCCAAATACTATGGTCTAGGTCTAGCTCTTAAATCATTGGAGGAATGTGTTCCAAATATGGGAAATAATAACACAGTCAAAAGTACAGTCATGAAACCACCTCAGTCATTTAAGGATGTTTGAGCAAAATTTTGTTATGGTTATAATTATCAGCAGTGTGTGTGTACATACTTATGTATCTGCCTCTACAACTAGGTAGTAAATTTCTTCACGTAGGGACAGCGTGTTAGCTCTTTTCTATGTGCCTAGAGCACAGCAAGAACTCTACTGCCCAGGGTGCCCTGTTTTCTATGCACTCACCATGGCAAGCTCAGGTACGCCTGTGCTTATTAGCTGGGCTGACCCAGTCCTTCCAGAAGAAAAGAAAAGATCAGCCCATCTACATAGTAATGAAAGGGAGTGACATTTGGTGTCACATCCAAACAGTTTTTGGAATAGGCAGTACCCTATAATGTCTTGACTATGAAGGTCTACCAAAGGGTTAAACAAGATATCCTTGGCTCCTCGCCCAAGCTGTTGTGTGTCTCCCAGGCAAGTAGCTAGAGTTCTTGGATGATGTTTTCATCTACGATAACAAAGCCAAGCATCCCATAATCAGCTACACATTCTGAAGTATTCTTAGTGACAATGTCAGCCTAGCCTTCAAGCCTGAAGAGCATCCCCATTTTAAAATAAAAGATGAATTCTGTGTTCTGTCTGATAGGTCCTAAGTCTTCTTCCAAAGCATCCATTTGGGGTACAGGGTCTGATGGTGGGTACAGAGGGAGACGCCAAAGATTAGATATATTCAGGGAAAACCTTAACACCTAGTAGGCACACTGTGGGATTCCTGCCTGTGGTGGTAACCCAGCAATATGTCTTGAAAGTATTCTTTCTCTCTTGGGTAGCTTACAAGCCTGAGAAAGCAAGCTCTGCATCACCTGAGAGAGTAGCCTGCAAAAGAAAAAACAAAACAAAACAAAACCAGTGTTGCACTGCTGATCCCTAGCCGCTTACCTATAGTTGAGTAATTGGCTTTGCTTTCCACTGCCTTGACTTTCAGGCTTATACCCTGTTCTTAACAACATTAGCCTCATGGTGTCCGTGTCCCTTCTCTGAGGAGGTGTAATGGAGTGCTTCCTTATTTCAAAACCCAGATAGGCCTGGGTGCTTCACCTTTATTTACCTTTTGTCAGGTCTGACCCAGCTGCCTTTGAGTCCCGCCTGGAGAAGCGCAGTGAGTTCCGAAAGCAACCAGTGGGGCACTCCAAACAAAGTGATTTTATCAAGTGTATGGAGCAGAAGGTAAGGCGCGCTGGGTCTCAGAGGTTGGTTTTGTCTTGTTGTATAAGTTTACTCGCCCTTACCCTTTAAGTGGTCGCCAGTGACCAGAACATCTCATCTTTATTCATTCTCCATCAGTAAATGTGTACCCTGCTCTTGCTGGACAAGATCCTGTAGTCATGTTGGAATGTAGAGGAATGAGAGGAGAGTCCCCACTCATAAGAAATGTAGTCTAGTGATCAAGGTGCTCATGGCACTGAGCTGTAGGACGCAGGGGATATTTTCAATGGAGATCCTGGGTTTGCTTTTTTTTTTTTAAAGACAGAGTCTCACTGTCTATCTCTGGCTGGCCTGGAACTTGCCATGTAGACCAGACCAGGCTGACTTTGGACTCATAGATTCTCTTATCTCTTGCCTCCTGAGAATTGGGATTAAAGTTGTGCACTACCACACCCAGCAAGATGTATTATTATTTTTTTTTGTAGGTGTGTATGTCTGCATGTGTGTATGTACACATGGCTGCAGAGGTAATTGAGTTTAAAAGGTAGAGGTAGGGTAACTTGCCTCATAAGAAGACAAGCTCGGGAACCACATGCCAGGGACTGAGTCATAGCTTTTAGCTACCAGCTAGGTAGTTATGGGCAAATTATGTAACTTCTCTGTGCCTTAGTTTTGCCTATTTGTGAATTAGAAATAATAATACTTACCTCACAGAATATGCTAAGACTAGATGAACTAGTATCGTGTACTCTCCAACACCATCCCTGGCACATGAAAAGACCTTAATGCATCATTAGCCTTTGTGATCCTTGAGCACCAGTGCTGGGGAAAGCATGTGGAAAGCCAGCTATGATAATCTAGGGCAATGCTTTCCAGACTCTGACCACAACTCACAATAGGAAATATATTTACATTGCTGCTTAGAATATATGTGTCTGTTATATCAAATGAAACTTTTATGCAGCAGTAGTCTAGTGACATGTAATACATTCTTTTCCTATGTTTGTCTGGTTCTCACTCTGCAAACCAGTCTCATCTGGAACTTAGTAGGTAACCCTCTTGAACTCTCAGTAACCCTCCTGCCTCAGCCTCCCATGGGCTCAGATTGCAGGTGTGAGTCATCACACCTGGGTAGTGTATTCTTAGTTTTCATCTCCTAAAAAATACTGTTGACAATCCACTGAAGTGATTTTACAACATATAATTTGAAAACTTGTAATCTCAGAGGTGCACGGGAACAAATTCTGGAGAGACTTGAGCCAAGCTAGAACTACTTTTGATTGGTTTTGGCCCTTTTAGAGAGGAAATATATCTGTTGTTAGCACATTTCTGTGACAGAAGCAACCTTGATGAGGAAGGATTGGGTTTTGCATGTTTCAGATTTGTCAGTACATCATGTCAAAGAGCATGTGAGCTTAGGAAGCAGAAAAGGGGGCTATGGAAAGAGACCAAAGTAACATAGAGCCCCTAAGAACATGCCCTAACATACTTCCTCCAGATAGACCCCACAGCCTACCTTTCGTCAGTTCTCAATATCTTAATATTATGAATCCAGCAAAGGATTAATCTGTTCATTAGCTCAGAGCCCTCATGACCTAGTCATCTCTGGAAGTGCCATCACAGACTTATCCAGAGGTGCATTACAAATCCCCTAGGCACCTCTTGGTCCCGTCAATGTAACAAGGGATTTTAACTATCACAAGAAGTCTAATTAATAGAGAATCTGAGAACTCAACAGGACTCTAGCATGCTGAAGACACCTACCACTAGAAATGCTATCAGAAATAATCAGTTTTAGAAAACACATCTCTCCATTTCTCACCTAATTGGTGTCTGGTGTGGAATAGGTCAGCGGGCCAAACCCAGAAAGAATCCTTCACAGTCTTTCACAGTCCTTGATAGTGGCAGCCGTTCTGTGAACTCCTGTACTGGGAGTCAGTGTCTGCTAACATACCTGTTCTCACCTCTGTATCTCAGAATCTTAGCGGAAGAAGAGCTGCCCCATAAACAGTACCTCTTAGAGAGGTGTGTACTGTGTCCTAGAGAGTGGGTATGAGAGAGTTCCCAGGGACAGAAGGACTCAGTCTCTTAGAGAGGTGTGTACTGTGTCCTAGAGAGTGGATATGAGAGAGTTCCCAGGAACAGAAGGACTCAGTGAGACTGGCCACCTCAGTGGCTTGATATATTCTCTTTCTTCCTGCCTTTCTTGCTTGCTTTCTTTCTTTCTATGAGGAAAGTATAGTTTAATAGTCTGTCTCATCATATATTTCAGACAGATGCCTTGGGGAAACAGCCTGTGAGCAAAGGATTCACTAAGGACAAGGTAGGTTTCTAGTTAAATATAGAAATCTAAGTCTGAAGTCATGTGGGACATCTATAATAAGAGGCTGCAGATTTAAACATATTTGTTGTGCTCAGGGATTTTTGTCTAAGATGATTTTTCCCAATAGTAGAGATGAGAAATATTTGTCTGGATTATTGTGTCCTTGACATGACTTCTAACTTAGGTTTGGGTCCACGGATGCTACAAGACATTTGAAGGAAATGTAAAGCACTCCTTTCTAAATCAAAACACCACATGGAGCATGTACCTATTGTACAAATACAGAGCTCCCTGGTGGAACAGCAGCCAGTCTTCTCCTTTACCAGCTGCAAAGTGCTGCAGGATTCACTGGTGAGACTGAAGCATCCGGAGATGCTTGATGACCTAATAGATACTGTCCAGGAATAGAACTGTGAAGGTCTGTGTGGGAGCGGAGACTCACATTCTCTGAGCATGTGAGTGTTTTTGTACCTACCTACCGGAGGTCTGCTTCACTGTGCTGACATTCTTTTCCACAAGGCTTGAGACAGAACTAAGCTGGGGTTGTTGTTATCGTTAATTGTAGATGTTAATTGCTATTTCTTCTTTCAAGACTCTCAGTTCAGTCTTCAACGTTGAGATGGTGAAAGACAAAACTGCGGAGGAAATAAAACAGGTAATGGGTGGAAATGAGTAGGCACGCCCCCTGAGAGTGTTTGCTCTGTGAACCAAGTCTGAGAACAGAAAAGGTCAGACATTTTTCTTACACCTTTTTCTATCCCAATAACAAATAGTCCTAAGGGACAAAAGTGATGAGTCACATAAATAGCAGTGACATTTAAAAAGTGTCTTTCTTTGTCTTGCTTTTATATGTCTAATGACTTAGGTTCACCCTTTCTCTTTCATTTTAAGTCGTCAAAGTTCTATAGCGGGCTCTGTACCACCTTTCCAAATAGGCTCCCATGGTGTGCTGGTGGGGTAGTGGTGGGCACAGCTGCTCCATGTAGCTTTCCCTTTACCTTGTCTTAGCTGAGTGTGCCTGAGGTTCTGCTTGCTACAGAGAAGATAGTGTGCTGGTTAAAGCAGAGACTGTAGAGCTGGGCATGGTGGCACAGGCCTTTAATCCCGGCACTCAGGAGGCAGAGGCAGTCAGATCTCTGTAAGTTCAAGGTCAGCCTGGTCTACAGAGTGAGTTCCAGGACAGCCAGGACTACACAAAGAAACCCTGTATCAAGAAAGGGAGGGAGGGAAGGAGGGAAGGAAGGAAGTTAGACTTTACAAATGAGCTGCCATTTTTAAGCTCTAGCTCTGCCACTTATCTGACTGACAAGTTAATTTCTCAGAGCCTCAGTTTCCCCACTGTAAAGTGGTAAGAGCTATATGCCTACTTCTTAAACTATTTGAGAATTAAATGAGTTAACGTTTGTGAAGTACTTAGAACGAATCCTGGCACAGAGTAAGTGCTATTGATGTTTTAAAATAAATGAAAAAGTATCAGTAAATATTTGATTTGTATACCTATTTTATATTACATATACCCACAATCAAATTTCTTGGGCAAAAGGAAGTCACAAGTGGAAAAACTTTAAGAAGTTCTAGTATAAGCCAAATTCCCTCCCTTTGCCTGCCCCCTCACACCACCAAGCAGTACTGGGAACTGAACCAAGACTTCATGCATGCTAAGCATCTGATACTGTTGGATTACAGGACATTGGTGATAGCACAGACTAATATTCTGCCTACACAGTGCTTGCAAACCAGTGAAGGAGATGCATTCGTATGCTAATGACCATATTTAAATTAATGTATTTGTTTCAGTTAGTTTTTTATTACTGCAATCAGACACCATGACCAAAAGCAACTTGGGAAGAAAGGTGTTTATTTCAGCTTAAAGTTTGTAGTCTGTCATCTAGGGAGGTCAGAGAGGGAACTCAAAATCACAGAAGTATAGAAGCTGGAGCTGGTGCATCAACCCATGGAGAAGTGCTGTTTACAGGCTTGCTCAGCGGCTTTGTATATGTTTCAGGGCCACCCACTGATGGATGGCATCAGTCCACAATAGGCTGGGCCCTTCCACATTGGTCACTAATTACAAACATGCTGGAGGATTGGCTCAGCGGTTTAGAGCACTAAACACTCTTGCAGAGGACCGAGGTTTGATTCCCAGCATCCACAGGGTGGCTCACAACCATCTGTAACATCACTTCCAAGAGATCAAAAACTCTAATGACTTCTTGGAGATGTAAATATGGTATACATACATATGTATGTTCAAGCCAATAGTCATACACATAAAATAATAAAATAAAAAATTTTAAATTTATTTTTTTTACTAGAAAATGTACCATATTCTTGTCCGTAGGCCAGTCTCATGGGAGCATTTTCTCAATCGAGGCTCCCTTTTCCTAAATGACTTTCTCTGTCAAGCTGACATAAAACTAGCCAGCGCAATCTCTAGAGAGATATGAAATAGACAATTCATAGGAAAACTTCTGATGAAATGATGAAGGAAAACTACTTGTGGGGAAAAGTATGAACTTAGCCTTGAGTTAAGGAAGAACTGGTGGGGAAGGTGGTCAGAGATGGGAAAAAGAAAATTCCAGTAAAAACCCTTAATGCGAAAAGCCACAGAGGACAAAAAAAATAATAGAAGTCGGTAAAAAGCGTGTGCATAGAACATGCATACGTGCTGTGAGGATACTGCATGTGGACTACATACAATATATTGTCAAAAGCATTCCTAAGAACAACCAAAACAATTCTTACAGTGTAATAAAACTGTGGGCTTTCTTTTTCTTTTTCCCTGTTTTCTTATTTTATACTTTATAAACCTACTCACTATTTTTGGGTGTTTACATCATGAAAATCAACTATGCTCTTTGTGCTCTTTGATGCCAGGCAGAGAGATGGTGATTGCTCTTTATCCCAGTCAGGCAACAGACTCTATCTGCTTCCTAAATATAGGACTTCCTGGAAGCAGAATTTTAAGAGCTGCCTGCAATAAGCAATAAAAGCTAACATTATTTTAGTGTCTACTCTGCCAGTCTCAATTCTACCAGTTCAGTTAGTCTTCATAACAATCCTATGAGGTTGGTGTCACTGCTGTTGTATCAATGTCATCAAAGTTTCAGAGATTTGTCCAAGGTGGAATAGCTAGTAAATGATCAGGGCTAGGGTTTGCATCCCAGGCCATTGACTCCAGACCCTAACCTCTGAGTGACCTGTATTCTTCCTCTCTGGGAAGGTCCACAGTTGGCTGGGGAGGCATGGTGTGGGGAGAGGATAAAGAACTTGTGAAAGCCTATCACAAACAAGATAAATCCTGAGAACAATTATTTCAGAGGTCATAGAAACTATGACAGGGTTTATTTTGTAAAGGTTATTTTCTTATTATATGTGTATGGATGTTTTGTCTACATGCAAGTCTGTGCATCACATATGTGCAGTACCTGTGGAGGCCAAGAATAAGTATCAGATTCCCTGGAACTACAGTTACAGATGGTGTGAGCTACCATCTGGACAGTAGGAGTTGAACCTCAGTGCTCTTAACTGCTAAGCCATCTCTCCAGCCCCTTTTATTTTTATCAGTTATCTGTTTGTAAGGGAGTATGTATACAGGAGTGCAGGAGCCTGCAGAGGCTGAAGGATCCCACTGGTCTCCTGGCGCTGGAGTAAGAGGCAGCCATGAAATGCCTGACGTGGATGCTAAGAACCAAACTCGGGACTTTTTCAAGAGCTATAGATGTTATTAACCATCTCTCCAGCTTCAGACTTGATTATTAAGAAATAAACAGTGTAGGGCTTGGAGAGATGACAGGAGTGAAGAGCACTTTTTGCTTTTCTAGAGGGTCTGTGTTCAGTTTCTAGCTCCCACATCATGGGGCTCATTACTGCCTTTACCTCCAGCTTTAGGGAATCCACACACCTTTTAGCCTCCAAGGGCATCTACACACATGGTACACAGAGACATAGATCTATACATTAAAAATGAATCTTAGAAAGAAATTCTTAAAGAGTTACAGTTTAATCATTTAGAAGAGCATATGTATTAAAAATTGTAATCATATACTAGTTGTAAGGACATTACAATAAGTTTTCCTCCCTATTATTAGAATAATGCTCTGAGGATGAAAGCTATCACTGTATCTTGGTGTACATTGAAAAGATTACCCGTATTGTCACAGATCATTCTTTTGTTTGTTTATTGCAGATTTGGCAGCAGTATTTTTCAGCAAAAGACACAGTCTACGCAGTTATTCCTGTGAGTAATCTGAAGGGGAGATGAAAGTGTTTCAGCTTGAGGTCAGCGCTCGTACCCTCTCAGGCAGCTGCCTTTACTTCTCCTCTATTTATGACATCTCAGGAACTTACACTTTACAGCTCTAAGAGTTTTATTATGCCCTAAGCAGCAGAGATTGGAAGTTCCATATGGTATATTTATGACTTTTGCTTTCCCTCGTTCTGGTTTAGGAATGTTTCCAAGTCTGCCCAGGGAGGCTAGTGTAAGTTCATGTTTCTGAGTGATTTCCAGATGCATTTTATTTCATTTTCACTTTCTAACCAAACTGTGGGAGTCAAGACACAGCCACAGCATGGCTTTCTTCCCTTCCTGTGTGTATGGCAAATGCTGAGCTGACCCAGAGCTCCCTCTGGGCCTCTCCAGCTTTTCCCCTTAGCAAGCGGCATTTTCTTGGCTTTGCCTTCGTGGAATTGTTTTAAAGGTGATTGCTGGCCATTGCTTTACGATAGCTAAGAACCAGACATGGTGGTGCACACCTTTAATCCCAGTGCTCGAGAGGTAGAAACAGAGGCAGACAGGTCTCGTGAGTTAGAGGTCAGCCTTGTCTATACAGCAAGTAAAAAAAGAAAGAGAGAGAGAGATTATCTTTTATCTTAAAGTGCACTGAAGAACACCACTGTATTCTGAGAGGCTTACCTAAGTATAAGATTAAAGATGAAAATGCATACAGAGAAAAAAGCCAGGCCTTTGGCTGTGAGGAGACTCTGTCCTTTGTTTTAACTTCTTATACATATATGCTCTTACCTTCATGAACTCCACAACCTGTGCAGTCTGTACTTGCTGTTTTAGATCTTTCATACCAGCTCATTGAACAGGCCTTCTCAGGTCTCCCTTGAGTACCTTCCTACCTGGTTCCTTGGAGACTTTGAATCATTGGAGGACTTAGTCTTCACATATGCTCTGTAGCAATGAGCAACAAAGCATGCATCAGGTTTTCCTGTCATTTTATTATAAGAGTGATTTGTAAATGGTGGAACTTAAAAGCCTGTTTTAGCCATAATGTAGTTCTAGAATTCAATCTTAGAAAAAAATCTAGTGTGATTGTGATTTTTCATGTTTTCCTATTTGTAAGTTAATTTTATTCTTTTCTAACTTACAGAAAGAGAAGTTTGATTTGATCTGGAACCGGGCTCAGTCCTGCCCAACAGTAAGTCTGTAGTGACTGTGAAGAATTGCTTATAAGTGCTACCAAAGAGGAAATGTCAAACCAGTTCTTGTCATAATATAAGTGGTATTTTCATTCTTATAAATGGCTTTTTAGCACTTTACTACATATTAGGCCTTTGTGATATAGGTCTTAATCTGTCAGTATATGTACATCTGCAAAGGCAGCGTAGAGCCCAGTGTAGTGATACGTGTCTTTAATCCTAGTCAGCCTGGTCTATATAACAGGTTCCAGGTCACCCAGGGCTAGAGAGAAAGCCTGCCTCAATAAGAAAGGAAGGAAGGAAGGGAGGAGGGAGGGAAGGAGGGAAGGGGGGAGGGAGGGAGGGAGGGAGGAAACTAGACAGCACCTAAGATCTTTATCTTCACAACCTCCGTGAGGTTCCTTTGTTAGAGTTTTCATGACAATTTTGTTCATGCTATTCTGATAATATGTGTCAGAAAAAAATTAATATTTTGATGCTGAAGTAGTGATCCACCACACAGTTCCAGGGAAAGGGAATGGCTAGCCAATGTGACAGCTATGATTGCTAGGGTTTTTCTCAAACATTGCTTGCAGGAAATAAAGACTACCTTAGCAAATCAGATATATATATATATCATACTGGTGGGCTGGATAGCAATATTGCTAAATGTCAGCTCTCAAATTTCATCTCTGATACGTTCCTTCTTAGATGGGTTGAGAAATGTGCATGTGTTTGTTTACTATCACATAATTAATTTCATAATTTCATCCCATAAAGCCAAGCATTATGGAATGGGAATATAACTCAGTAGGTTACTTTACCTAGCATGCACAAAACCCCAAGCTCAATCCCCAGTACCCCATTGACTGGGTATGGTGGCACATGCTTATTCTAAGGCTTATTCAAGGTAGAGGCAGGAGAATCAGGAGTCAGGTCATGCTTCACTGTATATGTTTGAGGTCAGCCTGGGATACATGAGACATTTTCTTAAAATTAAAAAAAAAAAAAAAAAAGACAGGAAGGAAAGAGGGAAGGAAGAGAAAATAGAGAAAATATCCAAATATCCAAGCATTGAAGAAATAGAGTGCTACTAGTGATTAGACGTTGAAGAAGTGACTTCATTTATTCACCTGTCTACTTGTTTTTCTGTTTTCCACAGTTTCTTTGTGCACTACCAAGAAGGGATGGTTATGAGTTCTTTGTAGGACAATGGACAGGTACAGAACTCCACTTCACTGCACTTATAAATATTCAGGTAGGTGACGATGCCTTACAAAACACGGGGTATAAAAAAGAAGTGTATCCTTTGGTAAGACTAGAAGCCTTCCTGGTTAGGGTCCAGAGCATGGGCTGAGTCCAGCAGTACCTGCTGTGCCGCTGCTGAACTGTAATACACTGAATGTTAGGCTGGGTTTCTAGGCCTCCACACCAGATAGCTGAAGTCAGAATGCCGTTCTCTAGCTTCACTGCCTGTCTTTTGTCTCCTTCCACAACCTCTGTGGCATCTATTGTATGTGTCTCAACACAAATGGATCGTTTTAGCCCAAGCTATGAGCCCACTGAGGAAGGCCTCCATGTCTTACCTGTGTTTTATTAACCAAGGTAGCCTTTTCCAAAATGCTAGATGAATAGTTTTCACTTCATAAATATTAGTTTATTTACTTTCTTTTTTCTTTTTTGGGTTTTTTGTTTGTTTGTTTGGTTGGTTGGTTTTTCAAGACAGGGTTTCTCTGTGTAGCCCTAGCTGTCCTGGAACTCACTTTGTAGACCAGGCTGGCCTCGAACTCAGAAATCCGCCTGCCTCTGCCTCCCGAGTGCTGGGATTAAAAGTGCGTGTGCCACCACGCCCGGCTCTTTTTTCTTTTTTTATTTACAAATATTAGAGTAAAAAAATATAGCTCAAAGTACACTTGAAACTTAAAAAAAGAGTCAGTACTTTAATTCATAGTAACTAGGATTGGCATTCTATATTCGGAGCACACACCTGATTTAAAAACAAAAAACGAAAAAACCTGTATTGTTTTGGCTTTAAAGCTGAGGCAGACAGCACAGAATAAAGTGAAGGGGCAAGCTTTGACATTGTGGTGTTAGAATTTGTCAAGTGTTAGCATTAGATACATATTATGCAGATGGTGTTTCATACTTGTCATTGAATCTTTTCAAATCTGTCATGAAGCGGCTACTGTTACTGCTTCTATTGGTAGAGAAGGTGGTGTGCTAGGGAAGGTCATTTGCATTACTAAGTAAGTAGTAAACTATTTTGAGTCCCGCATGTCTTACTCCAGAGTATAAACTTAAACACTGACCACTGTCCTGAGAACCCTACTCGGTCCTACGAGAAAAGGACTGCCCCAGTGGAGTTCTTAGCTAAAATATAAAAGCACAGAGGAATTGACAGATACCAAACACAGAGTAGATGCTGACTCTAGAACGAGATTGGAAGGCGGTACAGCGGGATCCTCCTACTGTATGTCTGTCCTTGTTTACTTTCTATTGCTATGATAAAACACCATTCTAGAAGCAACTTATAGAAGAAAGAGTTTATTTGAGCTTACAGTTCCAGAGCAGGACTCTGTAATGGCTAGGGAGACAGGATAGCAAGTAGCCAGAGCAGGAAGCTGAGAGATCATTCTTCAACAAGCATACAGTGGACAACACACTGGAAGTAGGCAAAGATATAAACTCTCATGGCTGCCTCTGCCCCCAAGGTGTACTTCCTCCAGCGAGGCTTCACCTCCTAAAAGTTCCATAACTTTCCCCAAATAGCACCACCAACTGGGGAACAAGCCTTTAGATACCTGAGTTTTGGGGGACATTTTCCATTCTAATCACCACAGTGTCTAATGTTTTCTTTCTTATATGGGTTGAGAGGTATATGTCTGTTTGTGATAGTATCACATATGAATTTCATAACAGACCCTGAGAAAGTCCTTTAGAAACGTAATGATCAAAATAATTAGTATTAGGATTATGGCCAGAATGATCAGTATGTTAGAAGTGTGGTGAGAGAACTAAGAGGATGAACTGTTAAAAGCACCTTAGCAATAGTTCGGTGTAATATGTACAGGATGCCTGCTGGAGCTCTAAAGCTGAAGCCCAGGGATGTGCTTTTTTTTTACTGTGGTTGTTTTCTTCCATGCTGTGTAACGGCATTGGCTTTAAATTCAGCTTCTCTTCCTAGTCTAGACTTGAGGTCTGGTGACCTTGCTGATCATTCTTCATGAAGTTACACATTTGTCATTTTCTCTCCTTTCTGCCCCAACCAGATAATATTTTAAAGCCACAAATAGAAATCTGGCTTGTGTACAAACTCTCCAGTGCTAGCTATAGCTTAAAAGAGCTCAGACTTTAGAGCCTCCACAGGGAGTAGATGAAATGCACTAGTCCGTAGAAGTAGCAATTACACCAGCACATCACTTTCTTTAGACCTTAGCTTGGTAGCTGCCTGTACCATTTTGTTTTTAAATGTATGACTACAATGAAGGATTCACTGCCTTTGTAAACATTTCTGGGAAAAAAGCCAACTCTTTTCCAATTGAAGACACAAATAACACCATGAAAACTGTCAGTTCGCCATGTCTTTGCAGGCTTGACCTTGCCCTGCATACCAGTCCTCTAACTCACCAGCACCCAAGGGGCTGTTAAGAGCTAGAATCTGCTCCAGACTCTGTTGCTTTGAAACTGCAGTTTGTTGTGGTGGTACCTTATTGAGCTTTGATAAGTGTTCCTCTATGCAGACCCGAGGGGATGCAGCAGCCAGCCAGCTGATTTTATATCACTATCCTGAACTTAAGGAAGAAAAGGGCATAGTGCTGATGACAGCAGAAATGGACTCCACATTTCTGGTAAGACTCTGCATTTGTCTCTTGGGGTTTTCCTAGTAGACCTGTAGGTATTTAGGTATTACTCTTTTTGATGCCTCAGGTCTAGATTAAGGAAAGATGCCTGTATGTAGTTTGTTTCTCGTGGTTAAAAACAATTTTGTCTTGCTTACAGTATCAAGGTTGAAGTACAGTTATACACAGATAAATAAATGCTTTTGTTGGTGGTGGTATTTTGTTTCATTTTACTTTTTAAGTGTGTGTGTGCGTGTGCACACACACACACACACACACACACACACACACATACACATACACATTAGGAACGGGACACAGGGCAAGATGCATGTGTAAAAAGTCAGAGGACAACCTCTGGAGGTCCATTCTCTTCCTTCCACCATCTAGCTTCCAGGGGTCAAACTCGGGTCATCTTGCAGCAAGCATCTTAACCCACTGAGCCACCTCACTGGCACTGAAAATAGGTTATTTTATTTCAGACTGGGACTCACTATGTTGCCCTAGCTAGCCTGGAACTTGCTAAGTAGACCAGGTTGGCCGCCAACTCACAAAGATCCACCTGCCTCTGTCCAAGTGCTGGGATAGGAGGTGTGTGCCACCATGGCAAGTGCTGAAAATTGTTTCATTCTCATTTCATCCCAATAGTTTACCTGCCTTAAACTCTTTTGGAGTTAAATTTTCATTTAAATTGAGATGAGGTCATTTATAGTTATGACACTCATTTGATACAAAATATTACACATTTTATTCAGGAAGTATTAATGTATTTGATTATGGATCATAACACATAGTTTAATATTATCTTTACCTATATCTTTATAAAATCCAGTAATACTAAAACCAAGACACATCTGGCCCTGGAGATTTCAAGTAAAATTATGGACACATAGGTGACTTATGAAGTGTGGGATGAGCTCACAGTCTAGAGTAATAGTTGTGTCTTTATCTTCCTCTCCACTGTTGATGGATGTCTAACATCCACCATGGGACTTCCTTTCATCCTATATATTATAAATTTATGCATTTTCCATTAAGATAAAGGCTGCAGAAAGAGTAGTTTTGGGTGGAAAATCAAGACCTCACTTTTGGACTATTAAATCTGAGATGTCTATTAGCTATCCATATAATGTAGTCAGGTAGATACATGAGCCTGGTATTCAGAAGAGCTGTAGTATATAGGTTGTATTTAAAGCCATGGATTGAATGAAATACCAAGAAAATAAATGAGGGTGCAGAAGAGAAAAGATGTAAAAACTAAGTCCTAAAAAGATGAAGAAACATCAGCAAGGAAAAGTAAGAAAAACCATTGTGATATTGGGTGGGGGTGGGGAGTTAAGCTGGTAGGTGCCTGGAAATGAAGATAAAATGTTCTAAGCAACAGGGAGTGAGTGTCTAGTTGGCCAATTCTAACTTGCTTCTAGGGCAAATGAGATAAAAGACTGAAATTTTACAAGATTTACAGACATGGAAGTATTTGGGAACCTTTATAAGAACAGTTTCAGAGGAATGTTGTGATTATAAAAGCATGATTAAATTTAAGGAAGATGGGAAGAGAGATTTGAAAGGGCAAACATTAACTCTTTCAAGGGAAGGAGAGTAAGGTGTTGGGTAGAGGAAAGAAGTGGGAACAAGGATGTCTTTTAAATATTGAATAAATAATACGGAAATATATGGTAGGGAGAAGAATATTAGCCATATGGGAGAAAGAAAAGGAATAATAATCTGGGTGAGCAAGTCTGAAAATGAGGGCTTAATCTTTCTCCAGGAGTTTAATAACTGAGGAAAGTCAGGAAATGAGGACATAGGCATAGTATAATTAGATGAGTAGAGTTAGTGGCAGCTTGTAGAAGTTCTTGCTAGGTTTTTTTTTTTTTTTTTTAATGAAAAGCCATCAGCTCAGAGTAAACATGAGAACATGGGGTTAGATATTTGAGTCAAAAGGAGATGGTATGCCAGGCATGGTGGTATACACCTTTAATCCCAGCACTTGGGAGGAAGAGACAAGTGGATGTA
>NC_034595.1:66955670-66972266 GCF_900095145.1 Mus pahari
GAGGGAGGGAGGGAGGGAGGGAGGGAGAAAGAAAAAGAAAGAAAGTATGAGATTGTTGTCTGCAAGCACAGCCTTGGATTTACTCCACATCTTGTTTTTGTAAGACCTATGAATTATAAATGATTAAGAGGAAAGGAACCATGAAAATTAGTATTTCATGGGATATGAAGAGTATTAAATTCAAATTTCAGGGTATATAAATTAAGATTTATTTACATATTACTTACGACTGCTTTAGTTCTGTAATAGAGTTGAGTAGTTTGGGTCTCTGGCGCCCAGAGCCTAAAATGTTTACTGTTTATAGAAAGTGTTTGCACAGCACAGTCTAAGGAAATGGAAAAGAGAATTTTGTGTAGATATAAGCACAGACTTAACTTTAGTCAGCTGTGTGGTATAATGATGTAACTGAGGGGCCAAGACCAGAGAACAAAGCTGGGTAGAGAGGGAATCGAAAGGATAAGACACTAGGAGCAGTGAACTTCAGCTGCAGACTGTTAGAGTTACGAGTGAACTAGGAAGGTAAAATAATGGACACAGTGCAGATATCTCAGACAAGACTGGAAGAAGACATCAGTATTGATGGCAAAGTCTATTCTCTGTGTCACATGGAAATATGACATAGAGATTGTGCTGTGCACTTAAACACAGTGTTTTAAATGAGCCCTAGATGTAGGTCCTAGGAAACTTTTTCTTGGTTTGTTCTGTTTCACCATTTCACTCCCAAAGTCTCAGACTGATGCAGTTTTAGTATCATTAAGGTTTTGGAGGGGTTCTGATGTGGGATGGGGTTTTTTTGTTGTTGTTTTGGCTTTATAACATTTGATGACATACCAGACAATCAATTTGCCTTGTATAAACCACATTGACTATGAGATCCCAGTATACATGGCTCAGCAGATAAAGGTACCCATCATCAAGCCTAATGACCTGAGTTCTGTCCCCAGGACCCACATGGTAGGAGAAAAGAACTAACTCTTGGAACTTGTTCTCTGACCTCCATTGGATGAGCCATGGCATACCTGCTAACATGCAGACACACATAATAAATTCATAAGTAAAATGTATAATTTTAAAAGATTTGCTTATTTTTAGTCATGTATGTGTGTGTGTGTGTATATATATATATATATATATATATATATATATATATATATATATATATATATATATATGCCTGAGTGTGGGTATGTGCATGTGAGTGCAAGTGTTCTCAGCGGCCAGAGGCATTGGATATCCCGAAAGCTGGAGTTACATGTGGTTTGAGCCACTAGACATGGATGCTGGAAATTGAACTCAGGTCCTCTTGCAAGAGTAATGCATGCTCTTAACTACTGAGCCCACCTCTCCAGCCCCAGTTTTAAAAATAAAAGGTTTAAATGAATGCTCTGTAGAAAAAAGTACAGCCCATGTTTTTTTATAAACTTATCCACATCATTTTATAGCTAGATATGGCAAACTTTTTTTCTTCCAATGCTAAGAATTCAACTTAGGCCTTGCATTTGTTAAGGCAAGTCCTTTACTACAGAGTTAAATCCTGGCCCACATAACATATTTTGGGTAGTCATTTTTTAAATGATATTTTTCCCTATATTTGGGTGGGGTACTCCTGTCTATGTAAGCATGGTAATAATAGATAAATCTTTCTGGCCAGCTAGAACTATAGATGATGTAGAAAACAATAGTTACTTCAGTTAAGTGTTTCTTCTTTCATTTCATTTACTATTATTATATGTGTATATGCATATGATGGGGAGGAATTGTAACCACAACACATGTGTATGGCAACTACAGGAGAACTTTGTGGAGTCAGTTCTCTCCATCCATCTTTATTTGTGCTCCAGAGATCAAGCTCAGGTCTAAGGCAAGTGCCTGTACTAACTAAGCCCTCACCACCCCTCAGCTAATTCTTCATTAGGTTCTGAGGATATTGCCCCATGCATTCCCCTACATACACTCCTGTCATGCTGTTCACCATTTCCTTATAATGCACTTTCTAAACCTTGGAAATGATTATAAATGATTACATAACAGATTGTTCCACGTTGTAGTAGACTACAATGACAAGCATTACCTCACAGTCTGTGAAACATGAACTCAAAAGCAGCTTAGCCAGGTGGTCCTGGCTCCAGTCTCATGAAGTTGCTGTCATGATGTCACTAGGACTACAGTCATCTGAAGACTGACTGGGCTTAAGGGTCCACTTGTTTCCTTGGCTCTTCTTTAGGACTACTTGAATGTCTTCATGATATGCCAGCTTTCCCCAGAACAAGTAATTCAAAATATATTCTTTTATGTTCCAATAACAAGAGCCCTTTCCAATCATTTCACCATAGTCTAATTGCTAGAAGAAACTCATTAAGTACAGCCTCACACTAGGAATAGAGATCAAACTCTATGAAAGGAGGAAGGACCATGATAGTTGCAAACATTTTATATCATCACAACTGGCTTTGCCACTGTGTTTCTGACTGGGGTGCTGTCAATAACAAGATAACAGGTTGTACTCAAGTGTGTCTAATTAGTCAAGAACTTAGTACTTGCAAACTTATTCTTAGAGCTAGGTAACTCTTGCCCCTCTTCCTGGGATGTATGTAGTGGTTATTCAGGAACTAAATAGAAAAATTGTCATCATTTGAACTAACTTACTCAACAAACATTATATCACTATGTATTGGAACATAAAATAAGTCACGATGTCTGTATCTTTAAAGATTTTATATTAAAGTGTCCAGACCAAAAAACAAAACAAAACAAAAAAAATGAACAAATATAAGAGAAGGTGCTGAGAGTGGTAAACAAGATGCCTTGCTCATGTGGAAGAGACGCCTAACCAAGATATGAGAGGTCAGGGAGTCTGGGAAGCTTTCCAGGAACAGTGACTCCTCCACAGCTTCGGGCTTGTGCAGGGACGTGCCTCACTGCTCTCATTGCCTTGCAGAATGTTGTGGAGGCACAGTGCATCGCCAATCAGGTTCAGCTCTTCTACGCCACCGATCGGAAGGAGATCTATGGGCTAGTAGAGACCTTTAACTTCAGACCAAATGAGTTCAAATATATGTCTGTCATCGCTGAGTTGGAGCAAAGTGGACTTGGAGCCGAACTGAAACGTGCCCAGAACCAAGATAAGACTTAGAGGTATCTGGATTGTCTCTTCACAGTGTTGGCTCAGTCCTGGATGGCCTGAAGCCCACCCACACCCTTGAATTCCAGAGCTCAGCATCTGCAACAAGCAGTCTGTAAAGAGTTACTGTGTACGCTTATTGCAAGAAGTGACTATGGACATAAGCCCTAATACTTGATACAGGAACAAAGATATACAAATATTCTGATAATTACCTCTCAGCGTAAGGGTTCCTTTTCAGTGTTTCTGGCCTTTGGAATGAGAAATATTCAGGGATCCACAAGACTATTGGCTTGGTTTTATTTAGTGTAATAGTGCAGTTGCATTCTGGCCATTTTGACCTCATATCTCCCACTTCTATGTCTTCACAAACTGTAGCAATAAGCTTGAAGATCTTAGAGATGTTGGCTTTATGCACTCTTTTCCATGCACCAGTGAGCTGGCTAAAAACATAACCCAAAACTCCTGGCCAGACTCTAATACAGCCAGCTATTCTCATCAGAATAAAGACTTGTGGATGCCCCTCCAGAGTTGCCTTCAGTGTAACTCAGTGAATTGCAGGTATACTTCAATAAACAGGTACAATGCCTGCATACTGTTAAACTGTCGCTTATGGCCCTACTCCCTGAACGCTGCCTGTGAGAAGCTGATGAATCACTACAGTGTAAATAAAACCTTTTTCTAAGGAGATCAATCTAGATTTGCATGATTAAAAAAAAAAAAATAAGTGTTATATGAAAATGTGGGTGGCAGCAAAGGTTCCCAGATTGAGTGCAGGGAATGTAGCAATAAAATATCTGGTTTTCAGTCTGTGTTACACAGCATAGTGGAAACTAAGCTTTATACTATCGGTGGCATCAGTGCCGTGGGTTCATTTCATCAGAACTCATCTTGGGGCTCAGTGATTTCTTGAAACACCAGAGATAATCAAGTTACTCTTCAGCATCAGAAGCAGGAGTGTCACTCTCTGTGGCCCCAAGGTCAGTGGTAAAAAAGAATGCTGGGTCCACACCAACCTTATGACCTCAAAGCCCCGGTGGGCCCCAGTGTTGTTGGCACTCCCTGTCCCACACCTGTCATTTGGTCTAATATGCTCCACCTTAGTCTGCCACCCCCGCCTGATCCTGCTGGGTGCCACCAACTATGGTGAGTAGAAACTTCAAGTTGTGTTTTCAGTTTATGTGTGTTCTTCATTACAGACTTTTTTTTTAGGGTAGGCATCTCCCAAAGCTTTTTAAGTGGGTGTGGTAGTTTGAATAAGAATGACACCCCACCCCCCACCTCCCATTTCCACCAATAGGCTCATATATTTGAATGCTTAGTTGCCAGGAAGTAGAATCATTTGAAAGGATTAGAAAGATTAGGTGGCTTATTGGAGGAAGTATGGCACTGTGGGTAGGCAAGGTTTTAAAAGTCCACACCAGGCTGTGTGTGTGTGTGTGTGTGTGTGTGTGTGTGTGTGTGTGTGCGCGCGCGCATATGCGTGCCTGCATGCACATGTGTGTGCATGTGCACACACACACACACACTTGTGGGTCAGGACATAGCTCTCAACTTTCTCCAGTACCATTCTTGCTTGCTGCCATGCTGTCTGCCATGCTGATTATGGTCTATGCCTCTGAAACCATAGGCTAGCCCCCAATTAAATGCTTTCTTTTATAAGAGTGGCCTTGGTCATGGTATCTCTTCACAGCAATAGAACAGTAACTAAGATAGTAGGGTTGGCCATCCCATTATTTTCTGAAGCAAGAGACAGATAATGTTTATTTAACTACAGAAGCTGTGCTAAAGGTTGAGTTGATTTCTAATGCAGCTTCTAGACTCATTATGGTTTCAAGTGTGCATTGTGAGAAACTTGAGACCTATCAACCCTGCAGTTTTCCTTAACTGCCTTTCAAGCTTCTGGATGATATATGTCCCAAGACTCTTAGGCGTTGGGCAGGGTTGCTTTTGTGGGTATCCAGTTATGTTTGTTTTTCTCTCCAGATAGACTCAGTTCTCAGCCATAGAACATTTTCATGATGCCTCTACTAGATGGTGAGAACACAATAGGAGAAGAAAGAACTAGCCATTTATTTCCTAGTTCTTCCCAGCTTTGCCCTCGGTTGCATCCGTGGGTAATTATAGCAGATGTGACTAAAGTACCATCTGAATGTTGATAATATTTATTTTACCAAAGAGATCTAGCAAATAATAAGTGAAAACCATAGCTAGTCTATAAATTTGTTCCCTGACTCTCGAACTCAGAAATCTGCCTGCCTCTGCCTCCCAAGTGCTGGGGTTAAAGGCATGTGCCACCACTGCCCGACCCCCCGAATGGTATTTCTAAGATGGTGATAGGCTTTGACACCCATTGAATTGGGTTCAGATATCACCATTTTCATTAGCTTGTTAATGATTAATTACTTAAACTCTAAGTCTTACTTTTTTTCTGAACATGAGGATGATATCTACCTCATAGGATTATTGTGAAACTCGAGTTATCGTATGTACAGAGTACTATGGAACCTAGTATGTGCTGAGCCCCTTCCTCTCTTTTACTTCTCTTCTTCATTAAAGACCAATTCAGGGGCTAAGAATATAACTTTGGCCCTGAATTCGGTTCCCAGCACCAGACAGGAAGAAACTTAAGTTAGCATTTCAGATGTACAGATCACTCTTCATTTCAGCTTAAACAACAAACCCTATCTCACTGATTCTTAACTTGAGATACAGTGGAGTCACTTAAGAGCTCTTTAAAAGCAGTTCCAGGACCCTCACCTGCTGAATCAACATGTCCCAGTGCTGAACAAAGCACCAGGAACCTACATTTTAGTATGTATTCTAGCCAATTCTGATGTAGGTGATCAAGCCATTGCCTTATCCATTCCTTATGAAAATGTCCACTGGATGGGTCTTTCTCACCTGCAGACATTCACATGGAATTTAGATGCCTCTGTTCTGTTTTCCTGATAGTTCTTATTGTTCCAGTGTACTCAGTTACATTGTGTTATATTTATTTGTGTGTGTTTACCCCACTAGACTGTGAGCTCCTTGAGGGTCAGGATTTATCTTTATTCTCAGTGCCAGAGACATGACCTGAACCACAGAAGAAACTCAATTGTTGAACTAATAAATGATACAGGTTTAGCAAAAAACTCTCATTGACATATTTCTCTGTTAAATCCCATAATGTTGTGGTTTGAATGTAAATTTCCCCACAGCTCCTGAGTTTGAACATGTGGTCCACAGTTGGTAACACTACTTGGGGGTGAGGGTGAGGGTGAAGGGATATGAAACCTTTGGGAGGTGGGACCTCGCTGACAAAGGTAGGTCAGGGAGCATGGCCTTAAAGGTAGTATACCAGTTCAAGATTATTGTTTCCTGATCCTTGGCCTCAATGTGAACAAGCCTTACTTACCACTTTCTACTGCATGGACTATTATGCCAGGCCTTCTGAGCCATGATGGACTATACCTGCTGAAAGCAGGAGCCTAAATATATCCTTGCTTAAGCTGTCAGTCAGGTGTATGTTCACAGTGACACAAAAGTAACTAGTGATACACTTGGAACTTAACACCACCACCACCACCCTAGTCTCATTCTCTCTTCCCCCACCCTGAGTTTATTTTTTATTACAAAGAATTTATATGCATGGGCATTCGGCTGCATGTATGTTTGCATGCCAATAAAGGCCAGAAAGGATGTTGGATCCCCTGGAACTAGAGTTCCAGATGGTTGTGAAACACCAAGTGGGTGCTAGGAATCAAACCAGGTTCTTTAGAAGAGCAGCCAGTGCTCTTAACTACTGAGCCATCTCTCCAGCCCCATTGCCTCCCAGATGTCCAAGACAGGGTCTTATGTAACCCAGACTGGCTTCATGATAATGGCCAAAGCTAGCCTTGATTTCCTTCCTGCATCCACCTACTAAGTGGTGAAATTGCAGACATGCACTTTTACTGGAATTACTGGCTTCTCTCTCTTTTAGATAGTAAGGCAATAGAGTTGTTTTGGTGCTAGGAGTTAAACCCTGGGACTTCACACTGCTAGGGAAGCACTATACCAGTGAACCATATCCCCAGCTCTAACAACTCAGCAGCTGTTGACACAGCACCTACTGCTGTGTTAAGTGCTGCACACGGGAGGATGAGCTGTGGTCCTTGCTCCCAAGCTGTGTATCTACCACCTGTTTCTTGCCTCTGGTTCTGAACTTTATATCTAGAACCTGGTCTTGCTTTGCCTTGTTTTCAGAATATTCATACTTATTTCTCTTTCAACTCATTTAGGAGGTAGAGCCATTCCCTATCTAGTGGCCTTTTGTTCGGTCTAAAAGAAGAGACACAGAAGCCCACTCACTCAGGCACTTGAGAAAGCCTTGTTTCAGCAACTATACTTACCAAGCGCCAGCTTTTATATTTAAAGTGAGAATATAGCAGTGGACAGGATAAACGGGGCCTCTGCTCTCAGTAGTTTATATCCCCAAAACAAAGACAAGAATGTAAGCTAGTAAAATTATCTCCACTCAGATACCAGCTATGAAACAAGGGGAGCAAACACAGTGGCTTACTGGCCAGGAGAGCCATCTCTGTAGAGGTCACTTGCTAGGTGAGCTGGGACGAGAGTCCCAGGTAAAGTAAGGCAGGTGTAAAGATTGTGAACATAAGCATGCTTGTTTCTGGACATAGGTTTAGTCCCCGCCCTTGGGCATAGTTCAGGCAAGACACTGACATGCACAATGACAATACAAGGCAGTGACTGGTGCCATTCAGAGAAGGACAGAGGGCTTGCCCCTTTCTAGTGTGGCAGGAGATACAACCTTTGCTAGAGCTTAGTACCTGCTAAGGTGATAGTTTATGGCCTAATTGAAAATAACAGGTAAATATTATTAAAGCATACATATGTACAACACAAAGAAAAGAGTGAAAGAGAGGGACTTTTCATACAGAAGATCCTGTGAGCCCAAAACTGGCTTCTGCTTTTCAGTGTGTACAATAGCCACTAACGTTTTCTGGGGCCTTATCATATGCCAGACACTCCTTCACACAGATTATCTTAGTCCTACCTATGGGACTAAGGAGCCTACTCAGCAGGGAGACGTACCGCCCCCTCTCCTTATACTCTCCTGCCCTCTCCACCTTCAGCTCAAAAGAGAGCAACTTCCAGTCGCCTCAAACTCCAACCACAGCAGTGACCTCAGTTATCCAGAAGGCATGAGGAGTAGCAGAACCAGACCAAAGAAACCTGTCTGCCAACTCTCCTGGTGAGGGAAGAACACCAGGAGCATTTTGAAAGACGCTGCTCTAGCTCGGGAGAACCCTCCTGGTGCTCTGCTTTATGCTCAGGGAGCAGTTAGTCCTCTCAGCTCAGCTAGTGTAGCAGCATGGTAACAGCTTTTTTATTCCTGTCTGCTAACAGAGACAGTAGGCACAGGGGAGAGGTGACTTAAAGTCACCTGCCTGCATCAGGAGCCATGCCCAGAAAAAACTGTCTGTGCACCAGACTTGCAGCTTTTCTTTGCTGTGTCTGCTAAGCAGATTCATGTCTCACATCCATTCATACAGGGTTACTTAAGGACTGTTTGAGCCTTAAGAATATAGAGGCCCATCTATCTTTGCAGTAAAACAAACAAACCAACACAAATAAATAAACTGGGATATCTTTAAGAAAAAAAAAAAAAAAGTTCCCAAACAAGCCTCTTAGAATCCTCAGAGCATTCAGGACGAAGTCCCTTTGGATCACCTCACAAGGGCGTTCAGCTCTGGTGCCTCCTGCCTTCTCCAGGCTCTCACTTCTTGCTGGACTCCTTAGCAACAGCAAGGAGTTTATTGACAGTTCCCTGATCACTGTGATCTGACTTCCTTATTCTGTCCTGGTCTTTTTGACAATTTTTGTCTGATTGAAATGCCTATACTCCTTTCTCAAACTATTTCCTAATTGTCTTTCAAACCTCCACTAAAGCATCTTTTTCCTTTTAACATTTTATTGGTTCTTTCTGAATTTCACACCATGTGCCCCAGTCCCACTCAGCTTCCCCTTCCCTCTACCCTTGTAACCTTCCCCAAAACAGAGAAAAAAGTTCTCCTTGTGGACGCTGTAGTGTGTCACAGAGTATATACCCTTTGTCCACACTTCTTTTCATTGCAGTGAGTCGTTGCTCTGGTTTGAGGCCCCAGGCTTCTGCTACTCTGTTTATGCTGGAACCTCACTGGGACTCCTCTCAGATACCCTGTTGATGCCCTGTGTCATGGAGATCCTCTATTTCTGGATCTGTAGGACTGGCCCCACACGCCCTACAGCAGTTCATCAATGAGATAGATGTTGGGGTGGGCCAATTCAAAGCTCTGGATCTGGGCCTGAGTGTTTTCCAAGTTTTCTGTCAGCCTAAGAGCTTGCTCAAACCCCACTGCACTGGGGCAAGTTCTGCTCTCGTGCCTGGGCAGGAGGAGGGCAGGGGGGAAGGGTTGAGGTAATATCCATGCCCATGGTTGGGGTAATATCCATGCCCATGCTACCAGGGCCAGTTCTATTGCACCTCTAGGTGAGGTACAAGACTCGCTCTCCTGACATCTCCACTTTCTTTCCCTAAGTCCTACTCTCCCCTTGTTGTCTCTGCCTGCACTGTGTGCTCTGTTTCCCCAACATTTAGTGCTCAGCCATTACAAAGATGACAGCCTTTAGAGATGGAATTATATTTCTGTATTCCAGCATGAAATCTTACAAAGAGATGGGAGACCCTGAAGATTCTGAATAAGTTCACTAAACTCAAGCCACCTGCGTCTATAAGCATCCCTGAGGTCTAGTCCTGGCAAATGTGATTATGTCCCAGTCTCAGTGGCCATTTTGTTTACTCTTCCTAGAAGCTACATGTAAAAAATACAGCCGGGCGTGGTGGCGCACACCTTTAATCCCAGCACTCGGGAGGCAGAGGCAGGCGGATTTCAGAGTTCAAGGCCAGCCTGGTCTACAAAGTGAGTTCCAGGACAGCCAGGGCTATACAGAGAAACCCTGTCTCAAAAAACCAAAAAAAAAAAAAAAAAAAAAAAAACCAAAAAAAAAAAAATACAGGCTGTCATAAGATGCAAAAGAGTCTAGCGCTGGCAAGCCAAGAGAATGGAAAGATAATGACTAACCAAGCCTTTGGAATCAGACAGTCTGATCAGAGTAGCAGCCTGGCTTGTTCTTGTCCTAGCTCACTACATCTCAACATTAAGAGTCCTCAGAGATTATCCATGAAATTCCAAGAGCTCCTTAGAGGTAGGCAACCCGAGAGTCTGGTCCTTATCCCAACTCACGAAGAGAATTCAAGCTTATTTACTATGAAGTTTAAAATACCACTGCCCAGTCACTTTTGACTTGTGGGTCACTGTGGCCCCAGACCATTTACGATGTGACATCATCCCCACCTTGCATTCTTGTTTCTTCAACAATTTCTCACTGTGATTTGGTTTCTGGACAGTTGGCAGAGTGGGGGTAGGGAGGAGAGTAGACACCTTAATTTTTGCCCTGGTATTACGTGAAGGAAGGAGAAGCATGGGTGTTTGCTGAGACTCACTTCATACGTGATTCCAAATGGACTCTGGATATGTTTGCTTCCACAACTTGTTTCCTTTCATTTGATCTTTGCAGCAATACAATAAGGGTAACATTACATTTCCATTTTACAGATGAGAACACTGGGGAGACAACATCATAAATTTTGAGTCAGATCTAAATTAAAACCCCAACTTTGTCTCTCATTAGCTGTCTAACCATGCACTCTGAGCCTTTGAGTTCTCTAAGTAAAATAATAGTCCTGTCTCCAAAGTTAAAAGATAATAAAACAGTAAGGCATGTATAGTGGCTAACACTAATGAACATGCAAAATCATAGCTGCTAGATTGCGTCTCTGACTTGTGCAAGGTGCATGTTTCTATAGTGGGGTGAGTCTGCTGGAATGTAAATTTTCTTTTAGAATATAGACCTTCTGCTTCTGGGACTTATATTTCTATTATGCTATTTCCTGAACAATGTTGCCACTTTCAGAAATCCTCTTCCAGGAATTTTGAAAGGCTTGAGCCCTCATCAAATGAGGGGCAGATGCTGAGAATCTGAGGAGTCTTAAGGCTGGAATCAGAAGCTGGAGGGGAGGAACAGAGCTCTTTAGAGGTTGGCAACCTGAAAGTCTGGTCCTTATCTCACCTCAGGTTAACTCGGACCACACAGGCTATGGTAATGCTTTAGCACTAATTTGTCACCAGTCTGCTGGGCCCTGTTGCCTGCACTTAACGCAAAGACGAGAAGGTAGGCAATAAGATGTAGGCAGGCAGTCCTACAACCAGCAAGCTAACATCTGGATCAGAATTTGGGGCAGATATATATATATATATATATATTTATGCTTATATCATTATTTGTATGTAGCTTATCTGAGAATTATTTTTTGTTTACAAAAATTATATTTATTTTATGTGTCTGTGCACCCAGAAAAAGTTATGGCTTTAAAGTAAGCTGTTTGTGTGTTGAGTGTAATGGTTGCTTTGTTTGTTTGTTTTTGTTTTTTGAGACAAGGTCTCTCTATGTAGCCCTGGCTGTTCTGGAACTCACTATGCACACCAGGCTGGCCTTGAACTCACAGAAATCCTCCTGCCTCTACCTCTGTGCTAGGATTGAAGGCATCCACCACCACGCCTAACTTGTGATGGCTGCATTTAATGTCACCTTGCTACAAGTTATAGTTGCCTGAGCAGCTGTGCCTGAAGACTTGTCCTTAGTGTCTCAGCTCTATAAGCTGCCATAGCAGGCCAGACTGTTCAGAGGGGACGTGGGCAGAAGGAAGAGTCTTTGTCTGTCGCTTGGCCTTCCCTCTTGCTGTCCTGTCGTTGATTAATTCTCATTGCTATGGTGATTTCTTTGCTGATACAAGAACCTCCATTTGCCCGCTTCTATCATTAACGAAGAGACAATGGCTCTCCAGGAACCTTTGGGTTTCAATGCTAAATTAGGTCTGCTGAGGCCCACATCTTAGTGGACTGAGACACTACTGGACTGTCTGTCTCATCAGTGTGAAAAGCTACTACATGACTACTCCAACTGCTGAGAACCCAGCCTCTAGGACCAAGCAAAACCAGGCTCACAGCCTTTTTTGTGTGAGACAGTGTTGTTACTATTTAACACTATATTTATATTCCCCTCTGTGGAAACACAAAAATGTGATAATGGCAAAGCCCCTATTAGAAGCCATAGAAATCCCGTAAAAATCTGAGTGCCAGATATGGATTAATTCTTTTGGATTTGCTGGCTAGTGGCATAGATGACCCCCCACCAAAGAGTACAAACTATAGCCAATGTTCTTGGTTATCCTCCAGAGCTTGACAGTAAGACTCTGTTGCTGAAGATACCACATATTTGAATCGTAGAACATGGAGAAACCAAGCCAGCAGTCACCTGGAAACTGTATCCCTGTTGGCTAGCTTTCATAGGGTTGGAAGGTGCTATGCATGATACCGGCAGAAAAAGGCAGTCACTCTTACCCAGCAGCTGTTACAGCATGGACAAGATCTGTACAAACTCGAAACTGACAAAACACAAGCGTGAAGAGGAAGAGGATACAAATTCCATCCCCAGCTGAGGAACTTCTGGCAATTGATAGCTGCTGAGAAAGGGAGAGTCAGGTTTCTTTAAGGGTGTGGTCTCTGGTAGGTCAGCTGCTCTCCAGTGGAAGGCTATGCATCCAAGAGTCTAAGGGCAACACAAACTGGATTTGATGGGTTAAAAAAAAAAAAAAAAGAGACAATATTGAGTGGGTAGAAAAGGAGAGGGGGATCTAGGAGGCACTAGGGGAGGGGTGAATATGATCAAAATAAGTTGTACAAGTTTTCAGAAAACTAATTAAAAAAAAAAAAAACCACAATGTGGCCTGAGAGGGGAGCAGAGAGGCCTTTCCAGACCCATGGGGCCCAGACATTTTCTTTTTTCTACTTTGAGAGTGGCAGTGTCCCCTGGCTCATGATCCCTGGAGCCAAACGCTGGATTAGTTGTAGCTCCTGATGATTTGGACCTGACCCCTGCAGCTGGGTGAATTGGGTGTTGCCTGTATGGGTTGCTGCTCTCCATCCGTCCAGTATGCATTTGTCCTGGCCTGTGGTGAGCGAGCAGAGGGGGATGACATATGGAAAGCCCAGCAGCAGCTCTGAAGAAGTCAGGGGTTAATGGGAACTCAACTTCAGAGCTCCCTGGGAAAGCACACACCACTGGAGCTGGGGTTGATCAGCTGAAATCTCCTGGTTTCAGTTTGTCTCAGAGCGGCAGCCTGCTGTGCACTCTGGGTGCTCCTAGGAGAGGAGATTACTCTGGAGGTCAAAGAAGAACTGAGTTTCTTGGTGGTTCACCAGAGGCCTTCTTTCCAGAAGCAAGCAGCCTGCCTCTGAAAAGCCAGTGACCCTCAGGTAGCCTTGTATATCCTACCTTATCTGGCTTCTTTCTATATGTGGCCTCCTTCCAATCTCTCTTCTTTCTGCCCTCAGCTCACACTAAATGGCTTTCTCCCTCGGGTGCCATTTGTACGTTGCATGATATGATCTGTCCCAGAAGATTTTGATCTCAGTAGAGGAATTTCAATGGGGGTCAAAGTTATTGAGGATGACTGATGTACTTAACTCTGTTAATTGCTTTTACATGGACCTAGGCACAAATAACTATATTATCTTCTTTCCCAGGAGAACATTCCTGGAGTGTCTAGCCCCTCTTTCCAACCTCCTGGTGTGTCATTTGAGACAGCTCTCTAAGCAATGCATTTGCTAAATGCTTGGGTGGGAAGGGTCACAAGGGCAGGCCCTGTGACTCAGCCTGAGCTTGAGTCCCAGGTGTGCCATTTTGGGCCGTGCTTCTAAGCCAAGACATTTCCTCTTTTGAAGTCAGTATTCATATATCCAGGTTGTAGACAGAATCAGAAGTGACCAGATATTGAAAGCACTCCATAAGACAGAAAGTTCCTTACAGCCCTTAGTGTTACCACAGGGTTCCATGGGGTGTAAAATAAATAAGACCCCACTTGTAAGGGTTTACAGAACGAAAGGGAAGACAATGGAGGCACATCTGCAAAGCATTAAGAGCTCTGTATCAAAGGTTCCAACAGAAGAGACTATTTCTAGGTAGCAGAGGCTATTCAGGGAACTCTTGGAAGAGAACACACACACTTGGACCACTCCCCCAGCTGTTTCTCTGCAGAGCCTCACATGCAGTCTTGTGACAAGCCAGATAACAAGTTCAGGAAGTCACAGGCTATGCTTGGCCTGGAATCCAGACTTCATGGGGTACAGTCGGGTCTCCACCAAGAAGTGAACCTCACCACTGTCTGAATTGCTGCACTGACACAATTTTTCCATCTCCTGACGGTGAAGTCAGGAGGGGACACAGAGAGAACTGCAGGACAGTTTAGGACCTTATCCAAGTGTCCTGGCCCTGCTGGTGAAACTCCTATTTCTCCATCCCTCCATCTGAAGTGAAGACAAACTCCCCAGGTTGCCAAAAGGATAAAATGAGAAAACGCATCTCATACACCAGTAGATAGAAGTCTTACTGAAGGGTTTTTTTTTTTTTTTTTTTTTTTTTGCCTTGTTTTGTTTTTGTGATTTAGCTCTGGAACAATCCATAGTTCCCTGTGCCTCAGTTTTCTCAAGCACTTCCAGATTATTGCTAAGTGATACCCAAGGACCGGTTTGTATGAGCCACACACTTCCCTGATAATGGTCACTAGTGCTCTGTTCCAGTCTCAGTGCTTTGAACTAGACAGTGAGATGACTAACCCAATGAAAGTTCCACAGAAGACTGAGTCCCACCAGGTAAGGACAAAGTCTGCTCCTAATCCATTACAAGTTATGACCTTTTAGGCTCTTGGCAAACACTTGCTGAATGAATAAATGAGTGGCAGATGCACTTCCAGGAGTGGATGTGCAGTTTGTATCCCATCATACTCTGTACATGTTACAACTGCATTAACTTCCTACTACTAGACCAATGGTAACTAAAAGATACCACTCTATCCCCACAGGGACCATAAGGACCCCCATCATGTCCCCACTGGTAATTCCTAGGCAGGTATTGTGGAACACACTTGGAGAAAGGAAGATGTGGAAGAAGGAAGAGAGTACAGTGGGGAAGTCTAATGAGGTTCCTGAAGAAGGTCTTTGAACTCAGTGCTTTAGGTTGGTGTCCCTAGAGGCTACAATTGAAGGAGCACAGCAGCATAGGAGGGGATGGGATGGGACATCTTGTGTAGCTTGTGGGCTACATTTTGTGTACTTTGGAAGGCTGAACCTGGGACACTCCTTTCCATCTGCCACCTCCACTCCCAGGGTGTGAACTAACCCAAGCGACTGAAGGAGATAGTGTCTCCCAGAGCCATGCTGAGGTCCAGGGGACTGTGGACTTGTCTCCTTTAGGTCAACCAGGCTCCTATCAAAAACTTCAGGGACCTTCTTCCCAAGATAGAAAACTCTAAACTTGGAGAACTGAAAGCTGTCTCCAGCTCAAGGGGCGGGGGAAGAGTTGGAAGGGAGGAGGACTTTGGAGCAAAACACATGGCAGTCTGAAGCTCTGAAAGGAAGTAAGGCCCTAAATATTATATCACAAGGGGCTGCTGGTTCACTTCTGCCTGCACATCTCCCTCTCAAAAAGAAACACGACCAGGGAGGCACATGACTCAACAGCTCTAATGTGCTAGTGTCTTCTCATATCATCCTGAGCCTTTACTACTGCACCCCAGGACCCCAGGACAAGCTCAGCTCTTCTACACAAATGCTTTGAAGGCAACACCTCTGAAACATGCTGGCCATCACCTTATGCTGTCTGCAGGAGCTATCACATGTAATCCTTACAGCTCTTCAGTGGAGCAGATGTTGTTGCTATTTTAGAGAAGGGGAAATAGGCTCAGCAAGAACATGTGCCTTGTTCAAGGTCACACTAAATCTTCCTGCATATCCTTGTCAATCCTGTCTTCTCTGGTCATATTTCACTGAACTTTGTCTTCTTCGAGCTAAAGGATGCCTCACCTCAATTCCTCCAATTGTCAGGTTTCCACTCAACAGGCTAGGATGAGCGATTCTGCCTCCTGGGTAGGGCAGAGCTGATTTAGAAACTGCAGTGAGTGAAGAAAGGGTTGGCCCTACAGGGCTCTAATAGATGCCAGATGCTTGGTAAAGTGAAGTAGGGGTGTGGTAGTTCATTTCAGGAAGAAGATTGGGGCCTTTCCTGGCATGGGAGGGACTGGGAGTCCCCCCAGGAAGAGGCCACTCTTTATCTGGGTACAGGCCTACCAGGATGTGGCTGAGAGCTAGTTCTGATAAGGCACTTGGAGAATATCTGGTGTGGCTACAAGATGCTTTGGTGGTACAAATGAAAAAACTGAGTCCGAAAGAGGGGATACGGCTGAGCCAGGTGTGGTGGCGCATGCCTTTAATCCCAGCACTCGGGAGGCAGAGGCAGGTGGATTTCTGAGTTCGAGGCCAGCCTGGTCTACA
>NC_034595.1:66972286-66975447 GCF_900095145.1 Mus pahari
AGTGAGTTCCAGGACAGCCAGGGCTATACAGAGAAACCCTGTCTCGAAAAACCAAAAAAAAAAAAAAAAGAGGGGAAAGGGCTTTCCCAGGACACGAGGGTAGAGTGGCGGGAGTACAGGCAGGAGTCCAGATCTCCTGAACACACCAGTGTGGTCACTTGTAGCTTCCATCATGGAGGTAGGCCTGGGCTGTGCAATGGAAGAGGGCACACTAGATCCTTGTTGGCTCCCACCAACCTGAAGAGACAGGCCCTGTTGGAGCCCTCTGGAGCCACTTTACCACATTTAGGGCACTGTGAGAGGGAACAGTGACTTACCAGTATAGATGTATGGTGAGTCCTGGACAGTTACAGTATACCACCAAAGAGGGTGAGCCTAACCCAAGGCCACACAAAAGATACACAGTACAGCAGGAACTTGTCTGCATGCTCTGGGTCTTCTCAGCTCAGAAGGTCCCCCGGAAAGAACCCAGCCCAGACTGACAGTAGCAGGAAGGGGTATGTGCATTAAGAAACCCACAGCATCTCTCTGTGCTGCCCCAACCCCAACTCATCCTAACCCCTGCCCTACAGACATCCAGGGGTCTGCACATGACCCTGGAACTTCTAAAATTCCTTCAGAATGGACCTCCTACATAGCCCACAGAGTCTGTTCATTCTTCACTAAATTCCTGCCTTTCCTATAAAACCTAGCTCAGAGGCACAGAAAATGACCATGTGCAAAGCCACAGAGGAAGTTGTATCAAATTCCAAAGAATCTCATAGACCAAGATCTCTGACCACAAGGCAATGTAAAGAGCAGTGAACAAGAAAAACATAACCCTTCCTAGGATGAGAAACTAAAGTCTCACTTCTAAATCATCCAACAGTTAGGGAGAAGAAATTACAAACAACATTTGTAAAATATTTAGGACAAACTGATAAGAACTTGAGCAGTTTCTAAGTCATTTTCTCTGTGACATCATCCCTTACCCAACACTGTTCTCCCACATCCTCCTCCCAGCTCTGCATCGAGGGGGCTGACCTCTGGGCTGTGGCAACAGGTTCCCTTGTCCTTGGCTTTTAATGGGACTTACTATGGGGAGCTTGGCCAGAGAAAAAAGGAAAATGAGGCCCTTATTGGCCAGTAGTTTTTCTCCTGACTGCTATGATCTGGGTATGGTCTCCACCTTAGGCCACAGAGCTAGCTGCAGCCTTCTCATATCTCCTATTCCCAGTGTACCTCAGGGTTGCTGACAGCTATCCGCGGTCCTTGCTATCTCATTGGTGGTATAGTCTGTACATGGCTTCCCTACAACTAGCTACACCTATATGCAGTGCCACTGTTAAAGTCTCCTCAAAACAGGGTGCTCTGGGTTGCCTGTGAATATCCCCACCCTTGCCTAGCATTGGACCATCAGTGCATTATGTACCTCATTTCTATCTCTGAATGACTAAGCTCTGACATGGTTACCTGCATATGTTGTGTTCCAGCTGCTGATCTGTCAGCACCTGAAATCAGTGACTGATTCATCATCTTAATCTCAGCGCATTGTCACACTTGACAAAAATGCTCTGTTTATTATATCAAATTGACAGTATATCAAATGTGAATTCCATCAACATGTAAAAGTTTATAAGAAATTTTATGCTGGAACAGAAATAAGTCCTTAGGGGGCTGGAGAGACGACTCAGTGGTTAAGGTCTCTGGCTGCTCTTCCACAGGTCCTGAGTTCAATTCCCAGTACCCAAATGGTGGCTCACAACCATCCATAAAGGGATCTGATGCCCTCTTCTGGCATGCAGGTGTACATGCAACAGAGCACTCATACATAAATAAATTTAAAAGAAAAAGGAGCTGGGTGTGGTGGCTCATGCCTTTAATCCCAGCACTCAGGAGGCAGAGGCAGGCAGATTTCTGAGTTCTAGGCCAGCCTGATCTACAAAGTGAGTTCCAGGACAGCCAGGACTACATAAAGAAACCCTGTCTCCAAAAAAAAAAAGCCCCTAGTCAAAGAATGAGTCCTCAGTTCTAACCTAAAATTCTTTTTTTTTTAAAAGAGGATTTATTTATTTATTTATTTTATTATATGAGTACACCATTGCTCTCTTCAGACACACCAGAAGAGGGTGTCAGATGGTTTTGAGCCACCATGTGGTTGCTGGAAATTGAACACAGGACCTCTAGAAGAGCAGTAGGTGCTCTTAACTGCTGAGCCATCTCTCCAGCCCCTAACTTAAAATTCTTAAGGATCTAAGTGTGTTCTCATGTGGTTGAGAAAGCAGGCCCTGACCCAGGGAATCCAATGGGGCAGTCGTGTCTCAGTATAAGACCTCAGGCGCCAATGGCTACACAGTCTCTCCTGCTCGATTTCATGTACTCACTGCCTGCCTTGACCTTCTGTGGTACTTACTTTCATGCTATAACAAAGTACTCAGGAAAAGCTTTTTGTTTTGGCTCACAGTTTGAGAGTGCAGTCCATCATGGTGGGGAAACTATGTCAAGACAGGCTCTAAGCTGTGACAGCAAGAGTCTGGGACAGTGGTCAGGAAATGGAGGTGGATGGATACCTGTGCTCCATTGGCTCCCCTACCTCCACCCACCTTTCTTTTAGTTTAGTCCAGGATGGTAGGACACACATTCAGGGAGAGTCAATCCTCCTCAGTTAAACCCTTTGGAAACACACACTCCCTGAGAGGCATCTTCTGGATAGTTCTGAAGCTAGTCAAGTTAACAATGAAGGTTAACCATAGCACTCACCTAGTCTAGAACGTCTTCAACCTCCTCACCCTAGGCAGATCCTGCAGACTGATTCCTGGGGCCAAGCCATGGGGCATTGAGCACTGATGTGGGATATCAGCCTGTTTCCAGGGAAGGAATCTAGATAGAAGATTGGGTAGTGCCGATCAAGTATGCAAAGGTTTGGAACCAGATGGAACAGGCTGGGAGAGAAGCCATTCTAAAGAACAATAGACACAAAGGAAGATGGGAAATGGGTAACTTTGGGTGATATGAGAGTCTACACAACCAGAGCAAGGTGCAAGGCAGGTGAGGTCTTCTTTGAACATTTTTTTTTGTTGTTGTTGTTTTTTTTTTGTTTTTCGAGACAGGGTTTCTCTGTATAGCCCTGGCTGTCCTGGAACTCACTCTGTAGATCAGGCTGGCCTTGAACTCAGAAATCC
>NC_034595.1:66975637-67015515 GCF_900095145.1 Mus pahari
GAGAGAGAGAGAGAGAGAGAGAGAGAGAGAGAGAGAGAGAGAGAGAGAGAGAACATCTCACCACCTAGCCCTGGCTAGCCTAGCTGGCTAGCCTGGAACTCAAAGATTTGCCTGCCTCTGCCTCCCTAGTGCTGGAATTAAAGACATGCGCCATCGCCATTCACCAGCAACAGCCTCCAGTGGTGTTCTGAGTTGCTCTGTATGGCAGTAGGCTGAAGCTGAACACATAGGCTGCTAGGAACTTTTATTGAGTTCAGAGACAAGTGAAGCTCAGATAACTGCAGGAGGGCTAGGAAACCATTCAAACCACAGCGTTTTTTTACTTCTGCTTCAGGCGGAAGCTAAACTTGCTCCCATTCTACAGCCTATCTCCTTAGGGAAGATCCAGGCGGTCCTTTGGGGCGGCTCCTCAGTTAGTCCTTTGCCCTCCGGGAGACAGCGAGCCCGATCGGACTTCCCACTTCCCGGAAAGGCTGAAGAGAAGAGTGTGTATCCTGGGACGGGGGAGTCCCTTTCCCCGCCCCTCCCCGCCCCGTGGCCGCGGCGTGGCTGAGCCCGGGGCGGAGCTGGCGTCTCCTAGAGCACTGGCGGCGGGACGGCGGCCCCGGCCCAGAGCAGACTGGTGGGTAGACGCTGAGACCCGCCCGGCGGGATCACAGGCCGGAGGACGACCGAGCGCGCTGCGGTGTGGCCGCAGGGACAGAGACCCGGAGCTGTCCACTTCGGCAGAGCGGGTGAGTGAGCGCCGCGTCTCCGCGCCCCCCGCGGCCCGGTCTTGCTTCCACTTTTAGTTCTTTTTGGTCCTCGCGTGGCACCTTCTGGAAGAGACTCTGGCCCAAAAGCAGGATGGTCACAGTCCTCAGCTCAGGGTCCGAGACTCACAGCGTCCCTTAGTCCGGGGTGGGGGTGGCGGTGGCTGGTGGTGGTGGGGGGCGTGTCTTCAGGAGCGGAAATGTCAGGCTGGCTCCTCTGGGTCCTAGGACCTGTTTGGCCCTAACAGCTGAAGCTAAGGGGAGGTTCTTAGGGGCTCGTGGGAGGTAGGGGCGGGTCTGGCTGGACAAGCTCAGTGTCTGTCGCTCCCTCTTTTCTCTAGAATCTCAAACTTAGATCTTGTCCCGCAGGGCATTCTAGGCTAGATTCTGAGTTCAAACTGGGACCATCTTCTGGCTGATTCTAAGCCAGGCTAAGGGAAGAGTAGGTGTGTCCCAGGCAAGGGACTAGGTAAGAGAAACAGGCAGTGTCAGTCAGTCTGTGCTCTTCATCTGGGAAGATTAAATGTTTGGTCACGGAGTAAGCAAACCACTGACCACCTACCCAGTAATTAAAGTGGGGGTGGGGGTCCACAGGGAAGGGGAACAGAGGCTCCGTGTGAGGCTGGGAGAAGATAGTGGTAACAGACAGGGGATGCCCTCTTAGCTTACTTTCCATACTCACCTTCAAGTTTACTCTTTCTAGGAAAAGTCCTGGGCCCTAAAGCTCTACACTAAGGAGGTGGGGCCTCTCTACTCCCTTCCTTTTCAATTATCTACACCAGACCAGTGGCCAGACAGATCAGGAAAGGGGAACTTTGTACCTTGTCATAGGCTGAGTCCCTTTTTATACCAGTCCCCTACTTCTAACTTGCTGTGCAAAGTCAGGCTCCTCAAATCCTCCTCCTAGGCCTCAGTTTCTCCATCTGTTCATGTGGGATGCACCACTTGACCTCTCAGCTATCTCAACGTGTGTGTGTGTGTGTGTGTGTGTGTGTGTTGCTGTGGGTATGTAAAAGTGGGCATGCAGAGATGGAGGCCCAGAGCTGATATCAGTTCTTTCCCCCTCACTCTCCATGTATTGAGAGGCAAGATTTACTTTTAAAACTTAATTGCATTTACTTATGTGTGTGCACACACTTGCTCGTGCATGTGCACATGAGCTCGGGAGCACACACATTTATGTGCGAATTACAGTGCACATGTGGAAGTCAGACAGTTTGTGGGAGTTCTCTCCTTCCACCATGTTGGTCCCAGGAATCAAACTCAGGCAGGCAAGTTTACCCACTGAGACATCTCCCCAGCCAATTCTAAGACTCTGGACTCTAAGCTCTTCCTAAAGCCTAGCCACCAACTTAAGTCCTGACTTAGTGCGGAGAGGGGTAGGAACAAGCAGTCAGAGAGAAGCCACACACAAGGTTGGGATCTGGAGGAGGCTGCCGAAGAAGGGAGCATTCAGTCAGATGGAAAGAAAAAACAGAAACTGACCAGCAAAGGGCACACAGGCAGGACAGTGAGGACATGTTTAAGGATCGAGGAGAATCCCCGGGTGGCTGCTGGAGGCTGGTGGGTCAGGAAAGGCAGGCTGTGGAATTGAAAGTCAGAATGAGAGAATCTGTAACAACCAATCAGTAATGGGGAGGCCAAAGGAAAGCAGAGGCCTCAGAACCCCCCCCACCCCCCGCTGATGGCAGTGACTGATTTTGGAAGCCCTGCCCCAGGCAGAGCTTACAAGGAAGACAGTGACTGAAGTGTACAGAGCTTTCATTTGAGAAGTTCAGTCATAGCCTGGCATTTCTTTGGGAAGAAGTGGAGGGGGGAATGTGCAGAATAAATGGGAGGAATTCCCACATCTTCAAGCTTCTTGTGAGAGGTCAGGAGCTCTCTCTCCAAGCTGCTCTCTTGGTTTTTTTGTTTGTTTGTTTGTTTGTTTTTTTCCTGCTTGTTCCATTCTGTCTGCCTGCTGTGATTAGAAGGAGAAAGTCCTGTAAGTTGGATTTGTTGCCGGAAGTGACATCCTCTATGCTCCATGACTTTGGCCACACTGTCACCTTATTCCTTCCCTTTCTTCTTCAATCCTGCCACAGCAGTTATCAGTGAAAAAGGAAACTTGCTTCAAAGTCCAGTCAGTCAGAGGTGAAGGATAAGCTTTGTCTGCCACTGTCTCAAGCCTCATTCAGTGTGGAGTGAGGCTCAGGGCTCAGACGAACTGGGGCTAGCGGCAAGCCAGAATTCAGCATGAAACTTGAGCTTAGTTTATAAGTCTGTGGTCAGGGTCCATGCTCCATCCGTGGCTGTCACTGTCTTGACTGTTGCCTGGATCTACATGCTCCAATAGCTCATGCATATTGGTGCGCGAGATGAAATGCCTGATGAAATACAGACACCTACCTGTAGGGTGTTTAAGGATTCGCATGGACTAAATCCATAGTGATGCAAGCAAGCTAGTTTTGAAGCAGGGACAAGATCCCAGGACTTTGGGGGACTCTGATGGATGCTCCCTGAAGTCTGGTCTGAGTCTGGGATCCTTCTATTCTGAGAGGTAAAGCAAACATGCAGAAGGACCAATAGGGTGGGTCTGGCTGTTCTACCCCAGCCCTCCAGTGCTAGGCGCATACATAGTAGGCATGCTGAAAATCCATGGAGTGTCAGGTGCAAGGGGAAGGTCGGCGGCTCTTACTGTTTGGGAATTGAAGGAGGGGTTAGCTTTGAGGAAAGGAACTCTAGCGTCTGTCAGAGGAAGTAGCACTCTTCTGGGCCTGCCACCCTCCCCTTCCTGCAGAGCCTGCAGCCACACTTAAGGCCACTCAGCTGGCCTTGCAAAAGTCCCTTCTGCTTCCCTGGGAATCCCCGGTGGCCGGATGGTCTTCGGGAGATCCCAGAGGAACTCAAGTCTACCCGCTCTCTCAAGTACAGTGCAGCCAGGCTCTCTTACTACACAGATGGCCTATGGGGCTTCCAGAGGACATCTTGTCTGGGGCCCCTGTCCCCTGGTGGGCCTGCAAAAACCTCTGTCACTTCTGTAAAGCTCAACAGTAAGTCCTGTAAGCACCGGTTTGGAGCCCAGGGCACACCCTCTGCAAGATTCCAAGAAAGCAGGGAGGAAAGGAAGCAGAATGAAAGGCTTGTGGTGCTGCATCAGGGGTGGGGTATGTGGCTAAAGTAGACCACAAAGGATTAGACGCTGCTGGGGATGAGGGTTTCATAGAGGTAAAGAAACTGTCCCCAGGCTGACAGCTTAGAGAAAAATGATGTGTTGGGAAGTCAAAACCCACTTTCTAAGGCCCTGACCATCTACTTCCCCTGCCCCTGTCTCTGGCAGGTCATCTTCAGGTCCCTGTGCCAAGACATCCAGCTGCACCTGCCTGGCCATGGCACTGTGTCTGAAGCAGGTGTTTGCGAAGGACAAGACCTTCCGGCCCCGGAAGCGCTTTGAGCCTGGCACACAGCGCTTTGAGCTATATAAGAAGGCACAGGCTTCACTCAAGTCTGGCCTGGACCTTCGGAGTGTGGTGAGGCTGCCGCCCGGGGAGAGCATCGATGACTGGATCGCTGTGCATGTGGTGGACTTCTTCAACCGTATCAACCTCATCTATGGCACCATGGCTGAGCACTGCAGTGAGAGCAGCTGCCCAGTCATGGCTGGTGGGCCCCGCTACGAGTACCGCTGGCAGGACGAGCGTCAGTACCGAAGGCCCGCCAAGCTCTCAGCACCCCGCTATATGGCATTGCTCATGGACTGGATCGAGGGTCTCATCAATGATGAGGATGTCTTTCCTACACGTGTGGGTGAGCACTCATGGCTGGAGAGGTAACCTAGCCAGGGAGGGTCCTTCCCATACTGTGGAAGAGGAAACCGGTTGAGGCAGCATCTTGGTTATGATCATACATTTAACAAGGACTATCTGACTCCCATTTGGGGCACCTCCATGTCCAAAGCATGAGTGTTTCACTGTGGACTATCCCAGCATGTCCACAACCCTGTTTCTCCACGCTCCAGAACAAGTGATATATTGTTGCGCTTGGGCTGATCTTGCTTCCAGCCTCCCCAGAGTCCTCTCTAAATCCTGACTTCAGGGATGGGAAAGATTGGAAGCTGGATTAGCCCAAAAGGTATCTTTCCGTCTGACTTGGTGCTCCCTAGTCGGGTCCAGCTGGACTTGGGCAGGTAAGGGTGGGGATAGGAGATGAATAATGTCTCCCTGGCTCAGGGACCCCACCCAGAAGCTGAGCTGTATTCATCTTAGAAGCTCCACCTGCAGACTGGGTCCCAGCATCCGCCTGGGCTATAGAGACTCAAGTGGGTGGGGCAGATGGTCAAGCCCGGAGGGAAGAAGTCTGAATGCTGGGGAAAGCTGGGCACTGAGTCACAATTCAAGCACCGCCCCCTCCCCAGCTGTTGCTACCATTTCCTGCAGTGTTGTGTGCAACTGGTACCTTCATTTTACCCAGGAGGAAACTGAGTAGAAAAGGCTTCAGAACTGGAACTCAGTGTTGTGGGGCCCAGATGCCATTGTCCAGATAAGTAGGGCAGGAGTGTTAGGATTAGGCTGGGTTCTCAGAGAGGCAGAGCACAAGCTCCAAGGAACAGTGGGAAGGAAGGATGTGTATGGACTAGGGCTCAGTCTGATCCTGGCTCTTATTTCCTCTAGCCTACATCCCTGAGTTTGTGAACCCTGGGTAAACTTTCCACTAGATGACTGGATGATTTTGTCATAGTAGAAATGAGGGTGTAAGCCACCAGGATCTCTGCCCTGGATGTGGGGCCTGCTCATAAGTACTGGCTTTCCCATGCCCTGGATGTGGGACCTGTGCATGCACTGGCTTTCCCATACCCCTAGTGGCCTTTCCTGGCCAGGCAGGGTTGGTATTATTTATCTCTAAGAGTTACTGCTGTGCAAAGAGAGTTTGAGTCCTGCCTCCAGTTCATACTAATTAATAATTATGGGTCCTCAGGCGAGTGGCTTCACCTTTACACATTACCTACATTTTATCATATCTAGAATGACTATCAGAGCCATCAGCACAATTGTAAAGAGCAGAGGGCAGAGGTACAAAGGGCCCAGCTCACAGCTGCGCTAACAGAGGGAAAGTTCTTTATATTATTGGATATCTGAAGGAATAAATGATATCTGAAGCAGTTCTGGGAGTGTTAGCGCATGGGGTAGGGTGGGAGGACAGGAGCCAGCCGTGAGAATGGTGAGCAGAAGAATTCAGCATGTGGCTGGAGAGGGCGGTCAGGATTGGCTCATAAAGGCTTTGCTTCATGCCATGCTGGAATATTAAGACTTAACCCTGAAGGCCCATGTTTTTAAAAACTGGCCCACGTACTGACAACCTCCCCCCACTGGACTGTATAGGAGAAAGTGGTATGTATATCTGTATGAGTGCTCAGGTTTCTGGGGAGAGGTTATGCCATAATTTACACTGTGGTCCGAGGCAGAGTGGCCAGTGACAAGCTTGCAAAGCCCTACTTTAGGGAGTGGGAAATGTGGAAGGTGACCTGGGTTAGAGCAGGGAGAAGGCATTTTCAGATCTGCTGGGGAGTTTTCTCCCTAGGGTTTTGATTCCTCTTCCACTCATCTCCATCCCTAGGAGTTCCCTTCCCCAAGAACTTCCAGCAGGTCTGCACCAAGATCCTGACCCGACTCTTCCGAGTCTTTGTCCATGTCTACATCCACCACTTCGACAGCATCCTCAGCATGGGCGCGGAGGCACACGTCAACACCTGCTATAAGCACTTTTACTACTTCATCCAGGAGTTCAGCCTGGTGGACCAGAGGGAACTGGAGCCACTGGTAAGGCCACGTCTCATGACCCTTTGCTACCAGTGCTCGCTCTCTCCTGAAAGGTCAGATCCAAAGGATCTGTATGAAACGCCTATTCCCAGGTGGATACATGAGGGGCGACAACTCATTTACCATTGGATTCTGTACTCTCATAGAGACGTCATGGAGATGCCAGTGTACAACCCCAGGCAGCTGAGGTGGTGGAGGAGTGAGGCTCAATAAACCCCATGATTTGGTGAGGAGTTGCCTGGCAGGCGGAGATCAAACTAACCCTTCCTTACTTTGTGTCTCCACAGAGGGAGATGACAGAACGGATCTGTCACTGAGTCCAGATCTGGATGCTGTTGCCTGTCAGATGGAGAGGGGACCCTTAGGAGCCTGTGGGTAGAGAAATCTGAAGGCCTGCTGAAGAGTAGGAACCCTCTAGAGACCCAAGACCTCTGGACTTCTCAGAAGTCTGTCTGCGTCCCAGAATGCATGAAGAAGGGAGGGTTCCAAGTGGGCCACAGAAGAAAAGGAGTTTAGCCCCTCATATTAAGTCCAAGAGTAGGGTAGGCTTTCAAGGTTTCTGCTCTGATACTTCAATCTTACACTCTACCATGATGGTTCCCAACTCCACGGGGGAATGTGGATGTAGCTGAGTGCTGGCAAGAAAATTATAGAGAGCTCAGAGTGCCTGTACCTGAGTAAGCAGGTATGTGTGCCTGCATGTCTGTGTGTGTGTGTGTGTGTGTGTGTGTGTGTGTGTGNGAGAGAGAGAGAGAGAGAGAGAGAGAGAGAGAGAGAGAGAGAGAGAGATTGTGTGATTTGTCTGAGAGATCCAGGTCCTTCCAGACACATAGAAGGCTCTCATGATGGATGGATGGATGGATGATAGATGTGTAGATAGATGTAGAGGTTAACTGTAAGTCCATGACCATTATAGGAGTAATGGCAGCTTAGTGACCATGTGCACAAGTATACAAAATGTGTGTGTGTGTGTCTGTGTGTGTGTCTGTGTGTGTGTGTCTGTGTGTGTAGATGGAATTGTACCTCTGAATCTTCTAGACTGCCATCTTCTATCACCATGAGTCCCTGGCATTTGAGTGGAGGTTAGACAGTGCAGCTTTTCCCTGAGTTCCTTAAACCTTTGACCTACCACCATGTGGGCCGATTTGCTCAGCCAAGGATGTCTATCGATTGTCAGTTCACTCATCTCTGCCTCCAGAAGGGCCTGATATCATTAAGCCTCTGAGCCTGGCAGTGGCGGCCCACACTTTTAATCCCAGCACTTAGGAGGCAGAGGCAGGTTGGATCTCTGTGAGTTCAAGACCAGCCTGGTCTACAGAATGAGTTCCTGGACAGCTAGGACTACATAGAGAAACCCTGTCTCAAAAACAAAAAACAAACAAACAAACAAACGAAGCAAATGGTAAGCCTCTTGAGGGTTGGGATTGATCCCTCAGAGTCCCCTGGATCTCGAACTTGGACACAAGATACTTCAATCTCGAACCCTGAACCTACTGACATGACCAAAAGCCAGCACAAAATAGCCCTCCAGACCAGGGAGCCACTGGAACTTGAAAGAATTGGAGAATCCAATTTTCTATCTCAGGACACTGAGGATCATACAACTGATGGAGACCTTCCCATCCTAAAAACACCTGCCCCAGCCCAACCTCCTGATACATTCAGGCTTCTTGGATTTCCAAGCACAGTTATCCGGAGAGGCTGAGATGCTCATTCATTAGCCATTACTTAATACCTCCATGCTGGGCCCTCTGCACAGACTCACAGGTAGGGAAACCTACCCTTCCAGAGCCTTTATCCTGAGAGGCTAGGAGGACAAGAAGTCACAAGAATATTGTCTCTGTCTCTCAGTATGCATTGGAGGAAGCTGAAACCGTTAAAAATCCAAGGCTCTTGACTTCTACTCCAGGGCCTGCTGATTGCAACACCAAGATGCATGTGCAAATAGGAGTTGTCAGACACTTTCCAGGACACAACTGTTTCTGCTTTGAGTAAGGATTTCTAGCCTGATGCCAGAAAGCCCTACCACACCCTGGGTTGGCTAGAGATGACTGCTGAGGCAAATCTCCAAAACCGGGCCCCTTCTTATAGCTGAGGAACTGCCTGCCTTCCAGAGAAACAGTGGGGCTCTCCGGGGCAGCAGGACCTGGAATGTCTGCTGGCTCCAGAAAAGTCCCCAAGGCAAACAGGCTGGCCCGCAGCTTTGGCAGTGTCTCAGAACTGAGGACAGTGGGAGATTTGCCCCACGGTGGGCTGCAGAATATATTCTGAAATCTAGGCTGTGAAAAGGGACCACGGGGGAGGGGGGAGGAGGGAAATCTATTTTTGTGAAAAGAAAGATTTTGCTATTTTTTTGTATAATAAAAGATACAAACTAAAGCAACCACTGGTGAGAAGTGGTGTTCTGGGTGCCACACGTGTCTTGGCGGATCGTAGGAGAGGCCACTAGAGTGGGATTAAGAAGACATCCCGTCCTAAGCTCCTGGACCACATGGGCACAGTCATGACTGACTAGCTTCCCATGTGAGGACACCCAAGTCCTCCCAGGGCTCTGAATTGTAGAGTGAGAAAGTTGGGAGCCTTGAGGAGGCTGTAGGAGGGCAGTGCAGGGCATTGCCTCCAAGGTACTCATTCAGAGGGGGGAATCGTTCCTTGTTTTGACACTGGCAATGCTGGTTCATATCAGGGTTGTTTGGAAGAACCGATGTCTAAAAGTGCAGTAGGAAATACAGCCATGACCCCAACCACAGAACAAGGAGCCCCTCTCAGGACTCAAAGTAGGGGAGGTAGGACAGGTTTCCATCCAGAGAACATTCCCCAGGAGACAGCTAGAACTCACTGCCCCTAAACCACAACCACTCAGGAGTTAAAAGCAGCTTGGTTCTGGAGATTCAACAGAGGTCCTCTTATACCTTCAAAAGAGTCTGTAGGGACTCTACCTGAGAAGCAAAGGCTGAGCTGCTGGCCTTCCCTCTAGTAGGCTGACCAAGATGGCACAGTGAATAAAGGCACTTACTGCCCAACGTTGTAAGCTTGATGACCTAGGTTCAATTCTCGAGACCCACGTAAAGGCAAAAGAAGAGACGCCACTTGGCATGGGGACCCACTCATGTCACATACACAGTAGTAATAATTATTTTTTTGAGTCAGGGTCTCATTATGTAGTGCTGGCTAGCCTGGAACTCGCCCTGTAGACTAGGTTGGGCTCAAATTCACAGGGATCCACCTTTCTCTGTCTCCTAAGTGTTGTGGTTAAGGTGTGTACCTCCACACCTGGCATAAGTATCATTTTAAAATAGAAGTGGGAGTGAGGGTCTGACTTCTAAACTCCTTCATCCTCACCCTGTGGATGGACATGATAATAACTCAGCTAATACTTGACATGTCGCAAGTACTTGACACCATCAAGTCTTTAGCCAGCTGCCTGGCTTTCCTCCCACCCCACCCCCACACCACTCCCAGTATCTGCTCTAGAATCTGGAAGGTTCTCCATTTTGCGGCTCCTTCTAATGCCCAGAGCCCCGTGTTCTAAAAAAGTAGTGTTTTCAAACCCATTACAAATCATTATCTCTTCAGTCATTGTACAGTCCAGCTGTTAGAAAGTCCATGTATGCTGTGGAAGTAAGAGTTAAATTTATCTCAAATTTGAGATGTCTGGAAATGCATTAGGAAGGACATATGCGCAGTCAGACACACACACACACACACACACACACACACACACACACACTTGCTTTGAGAGGCTGAGAAGGATGCTTAGAGAACAAAGAGGGAGAGCTTCAACCTTAGTAATGAGAACTAAGAAGATTCTCACCCAAACAGGCAAAAATCTAACAAAAGCAACTTACCTGGAAAGCCAGGGCTTAGTTGTCTTGTTGGCTCAGGATCTGCATCCATCAAGGGGACAGGGAACAGGGAATAAGCTGTCATCTCCACCCTGGGGCAGAACATCCCACACTGAGTAACGATGCTGGATGACCTGAGCTTTCATGAGCCCTGTGGCCCTTTTATGTTCCAGGCTGCCACAGTATGGAACTATGGAATGCAGTCGAGGAAGGTCTGAGTTCTACATGGTTCTACATGACTCCAGACTGGTTGACTATCGAGGGTTGGGGAATAGGCTAGAAAGGGCAGTGAAGACATGAAGTTTGGTGGGCCTGGAAGGTTGTAAGTTGAGATTGCAATATCCAGCCTTTGAAGAGGACTCAAATTCGGAAAGGAAGTAAATACAAATGCTTGGGAAAAACACACCCCTTTCCAATCTTCATCTAGATTGGAAATCTAGCAAAGTCTTGAATACTTCCACTTCTTCCCTCACACACAGGCCAGAAGAGGGGATTAATGTTTTTTAGAGGAGGGATGGGAAACCGAGATGCTCTTTAAGCCCCTTACTTACCAGACCCTAACAACAATACTGAATGGGATGGGGAAGTTTACTTCACCACACAAAGGAAAATTGAGTCAGAACCTGAACTGAAGTCAAGCACCCAGTCTTCCCGTCTCGGGCATCTGCAGCCTGTGCAAGTGAGGCTGGGGGCTGGTTGGGATATTACTTTAATTAGTACACACACACACACACACACACACACACACACACAGCAAGAGAAATAGATCTTTAAGGACATTGTTTTAGCTGCTGTAGTGGCGCTCACCTTTAATACAAGCACTCAGAAGGCAGAGGCAGGTAGATCTCTTTAAGTTTGAGGCCAGCCAGGGCTACATAGTGAGACTGTTTAGAAAAACAACAATTAAAAAAAAATTTAATTACCGGAAGTAATGTTTTAGTCAAACCCTCATGAACTTCTGTATACACAGACCTTTATTTATAGAAATTTTACAGTCATGCCTGGTGGTGTGCGTCTGTAATCAGAGAACTCTGGAGATTGAGTCAGGAGAAAAACGAGTTTGAGGTCAGTCTGGAGTATACAATAAGGCCTTGTCTCAAAAATAAACCTTATTTAACAGAGCTGCCCTCGGGTTTATGAAAAGCTCCGTTCTGGCTCGCAGAAGTAACTATCTGCACCTGCAGTGTCTTCCACCTTCTGCTTGGAAAAGAAACCGGCAACAACCAGAGGACGCGCTGATATGCCACGCCTGCGCAGTGACTCCCGCCACGTGTGGCCCTCGGGGCGCAGGCGTGACTCCTCCCCCTCACGCCCCCTTCTGCCTGGGCCCGCCCCCTGAGTTTAGCTCCGCCTCTTCCGCGTTCTCGACTGAGACCTGCTGGTGGGGGGTGCGCGCGGCCGTTCCCGCGGTGGTCAACTAAGGTAAAAGTGAGCCAGCGCGGAGTCCCTCGGCGGGGAAACGGGGCCGGGGTCTGGGATGCGGCGCTGCAGTCGCCTGGGAGGGGCAGACTGGGCCTTCCGAACAGCTCGAGGTTACGACCCGATTCTTGTGCGGAGGAGCAGCTGAAGGGGACATCCTTTTAGAACTGTCCTCAAAGCTGCTTCCCTACCCGGACTGCAGCGTATAAAATCCTATTTCGGACTCTCAGCCTGTGTCAATGGACGGGCTTGGGTTGTGACAGGTCGGGACCCGGTGGGTACGGGCTGTCGAGGAGGAGCTCAGCCTAAATGGAGTTTGAGCCTCAGACCAAACAAGGATACTCAAGACTGACAGGGTTCAAGACAGCTCACTGGCATGAGCACGTTATAAAATACGTGTACTTCGTTGTGTTAAATTGACTGTTTCCACTTATTTTGCAATACAGTATACAAATGATTCTGCCACACTTTTTTTTCAACAGAGAGGTAGGAGTGTGGGTAGAATGCAGTCTCTTTCCTAGGACTGTGGACCATCAGAAGCTAGGAAAGAGGGTGGGACTGCTTGACTTTGGGGGTCTCCTAGGACGCATCCTAGAACAACTCATTTTTCTCTCAGAGCTTTTAAAAATGGATATAATAATGTCACTGTGAGGGTTACATATGATTATATGTAAATTGCCCACATGCAATGGTACTGATACATACTGTTGTGATTTCCAGGAAAGAGTATTTTGGACTAGCATATTTCAGGGAGGCCCTTGGGGGGAAAGCTGATGTAACCTGAGCCTTGGAGCCTCTGGGATTTACACAGTGGAATTGACCTTGCGGTCTGAGGAGGGAGCTAAAACTTGTTGACCACAGGCTGTGTGCCAAGAACCAGCTGAGTAGTTGATGTATAATGTTTCCCTGGATCCCCAGACATCAAAGAGCTGCCCACTGTCCTTAACTTCGGGCCTTCTAAAGGGCTTGGGCTGGAAGTACTGTGAAGAGTAGACACGGTGTCAGGATTGTGTATAGAAGTGAACTAGCCAAGAAGTTTGGAGCCCCTTCCCAGCATCTGTTCCCACCTCAATGTCCCTCTTTCTATAACCCAGGGTCTCTGGCTTGCATAGGAGTGTCATTGCTCTAGTGCAGATTTGGCAGTCAGAGGGCCTGGCATCAGCCAACCCAACCATGGAGAGAGAAATTCTGAGAACAAGCTGGCAAATTGCAGCACATGTTTAGCTAGGTCTCCTGTTGTGTGGTCTGTAGTTATTCAATAATATGGCACCTTCTGCAGTTTCTTCATGGGTGCTCACACCACATCTTATGACCTCTTTGGTGAAGCGTCTCATCCTCCTGCTGATTGGATGTCCCCATTCCAGGCTCCTGTAGCAGAGACTGAGCTTCCTATAGACTTCTTAGCAAAGTCTGTATTGGGGTACATCACTCATATGTACCCCGACTACAGTTGGTGGCAAGGAGCCAGGTCTATGTCATACCTGCTCTTCATGGTACAGGACTGGCACATAGTAGGTCTCTGTAATGCTTGTGGTCAAATGAGTCAGTGCTTTTTTTTTTTTTTTTTTTACCCCTTTTTGGACTTTGTTTTACAAGCCATCAAGATTGGAAGGAGACCTCATGTTTTCCTTCACAGCTGAGGAGGGCCCTGGCTTAGATGGATGTTGCCCTACTAACAGGCATCAGAGGCACAAAGGTGCAGGAATTCTTCATGAACCAAGATTCATCATTGCTGTTATTGATTTCAGGCCCTGGCCTTGCTGTTGTTGAGTTTAGTTATGAAAGAGGTTGTGCAGTGTTCAGGGACCTGTATAGTCTGTGATATAGTTCAGGTACGGGAAAGCTCACAGGTGGCTGACTAATCAACTGTTCTGCCCTTGGCCTTGGTAAACAGTGGTCCCTTCCGTGAGGGACTAGCAGCTACAAATTCACATTTTTCCTTGCCAACATCCCCAACATATGGAATAGAAAGTTCTTTGTGTGTGTGTATATATATATATATATATATATATATATATATATATATATATATATATGAAGGTACACTACCTTTATCTTGTGGATGGGGAAAGACTCAAGCAAGATTACACAAGGACTCAGTCAAGGATAGAGAGTTCTGGAAGTGACATGTCCAGACACTCGTTTTTTCCAATTCTACTCTAGTGAATTAATTTAAGACAGCACTGAACCATGTCTCTCTGACTGATCTAGAATTCGGGATGTGCACAAGCTGGTCTTATACTCAGATCCACCTACCTCTGCCTCCCACATGCTGGGGTTAAAGGTATGCCACCATCACATCTGTCCTTATTTGTATTTTTTAATTGTGCACATGTGCACATAAATATAGGTCCCCAGGAAGATCATAAGAGGGTGTTGGATTCCCTGAAGCTGGAATTTCAGGTCATTTTGAGCCATTCACCATGAATGTTGGATGTCCCCATTCCAGGCTCAGGTCCTTTGCAGGAGTAGCACATGCCCTTAACCATTGAGCTCTCTTTCTGGTTCTCTACAAAGTTAAAACAAAACCTTAAATGAATTGATTTTCATTCTTTGAGATGGACTCTGTGATACCCAGGCTGGTATCAGTTGCTAAGGCAAGTGTATACCCTGCCTATGAGTGCTCCCAAGGAGCTCTACATGGTTGATAAAGCTAACATTTATCACACACTTACTATGGACCGGACTATAGTTTTAAATAATACTTTAAACTGTTATGGACTTGGAAACCAAGGCAGACTGGAACCCTTTCCACTGTTTTCTGGACTTATAGTTCTGGGCTTTCAGTATAGTTGTCATAGCAGTCACCTACCCCGTGGGGTGGAGAGCTTATTCCAGGAGCCCTCCTCCTCTGTGAGTGAAAACCATCCTCATGCTGAAGAGATATCCCAAGAGGAGTCCAGGATGTGGCAGTAGGATGGACAAAAGAATGGTGCAAGTCTGCATGAGTACTAGCAGATCTCAGCTTATGAATATGCCTACAAAATTGTTGGGCTGGTGCTTACAAGGCTCTGACCCCCAGCAATACAAAAACTGTCTGCTTATTGTAAAATACACAACTTTAAGAAAAACGCAGTCCTAGATCTTTCAATAAAGATTCCCACTGTAAGCTGGAAAGATTCCACTCAGCAACGTACAAAGCTCCTGCTGTCAAAGAGCCTCTGGTGTTGAGAGATATGCACCAATGATAACAACTTGTTTTTTGCTCTCCTATAAGTAATTGTCTCTTGGAAGCCTTCTCCCTCATGTATAGTTAGGAAGATGGACCAGTACATAAATAACTGAAGTCAGATTGACTTGGGTAAATGAAACCAAGTGGGAGTTAGGCAGGAGGAGAAATCAATGCCTGCATGACCAGATTCCTGAAGGTCATTAGGCCGGAACATGGAGGGAGGTTCTTTCCTGGGAGAAAGGGCAGCTGGAGCCATGACCAGAGGCAGAAATGCATGGAAGGGAACACACACACATGTGAGCACAGCACACTCGGGGAGAGCTGTGGACTGTGAGGAGAGAAGAGCGTCAGCATTCAGCATGTCTGCTTTGTGGCTTGCAGTGAGCCACACAGTTTACCCACTATAATTTACTTAATCCTCACGACCTCTGTAATAGAGGCATATTTATCCCCAATTTAAAGACCAGGAAACCAGACCTCGGAAGATTACAGTAGCTTTGCTAAGGCTGGGTAGCTAGTGAGTGACAGCATGGTTCACACAGGAGAGTTGAGTTCAGAGGCTCATATTCTTTCCATTTTGCTGCAGGGCTCTGGATGCTGTGATAAGGCTTCTGTTGTCTGTGGACAGAGACCGACTGGCACAAAGCTTCCAGAGTAGGGACATGCATAAGGAGGCTTCAACTGTGAAGCACTGGAGATGCCCGGTCTAAGTCTGCTTGTACAAGCTATGTGAGCCTGTGGCTCCTGTCACCATGCTGTAGGTCAGCGCATCTCTGTCCTCTGCTCCTGTAATCTTAGAGCTTACCGAGGCAGGCCGTGGGTGCCCTTGGATTTCAGACACAGGTCCTGTGATACAATGGACAGCATCATGGTGGTTCATTATTTATTCACCATCAGATTGAACAGGAATCTGTGATGGCCAGAACTGGAGTCTGGCCTTCAGTCCAGGCCTCACTCATCCCCATTATGTTTCTTGACCTCCTCTCCCAGGATAGGAGGTTAGGGCTCACTTGAGAGCTCTCTGTCTTGCCAATGCCACGTGTTGCTTTGCTCTCCCTGCCTAAAGCTAAAGCCGAGAGGATGAACCTGGATTCAGAAAGAAGGGTTTAAACTCCAGACTCTTCCCCCTGTGGGGAAGCCGTAGGTAGTGTACAGACTTTAAGTTGGACTGTCTGGGTTTGAGTGCAGGCCCTGGCACTGGCTAGCTGTGTGACTTGGACAAAGTTATTTAACTTTTCATAGCTTCAGGTTTCTTCATCTGGAAAATGAAGTACAGATGTTCCCTAGCTCATAAGACTGCTCTGAGGACTAAAATGACATTAAGCAGTTCAGTGGCCAGCAGGCAGCAGATGCTTCGTGAACAAAAGCTGTCTCGGCAGCAATATTAGTAATTACATTAATAGCCTGTTTGGTACTGATTTCATAGGAAGTGTGTGTGTGCATGTGTGTATACACACATACATGTTATGTATAATATGTACATATATAATTATATAACATATACACGTGCACATCTATGTATAATATGTGCATATTACACACACACAGGCCATTCTCTCCACTGCCTTACTCTGACATTGCTGTTCTCTCTTCATTGTCCCATCAAGAAGATGGAAATTAGGGCAGTCAGGTAGATTTAGCCTTTGGCCCCTTTGGCTAGACTACAGAGGGGGTAAGCATACTATAGGAAGGCCAGTCTGGGCACTGAAGGGAAGCCTGAGTCACCCCAGCAGAGGCATGGCACCTATTAGACATCTAACATTAGAATTCCATCATAGGATTCCAAAGCATGACACCACAAAAGTGCTCGGTGGGAAACAGTCCATTAAAATGCCAATGGCTTGATAGAAAATCTCACCTGACTGTCTCCACGGTAAACAGGTCTAGAGCAGGTGTTCATTTCCTTTCCCACAGCCATCAGCAAGAGTTGCAAGCAAGGCCCCTCCAGTTCACTTGCCAAACAGAGCAACAGTATGGTATCTCTGGAAAGTGGTGTCTAATTTAGCTCCTCCCAGCTTAAAACTCCCTGGCCTTAACTTAAGCAAGTTCTTATTGTTCTGTTGCCCATGAATATGGAAAAGTTCCCTTTGATTTTAAAGGGGGGGATGAGATCAAGATTTTCTCATGAGAACCTTTTCTGTACTTAAAGCCAGAATCCAGTTAGGCCTCATCTTCGCCTCTCCAGGCTACACCGCCTGGCTGCTTTCACCTCATCCCCAAAACCTATTTTCCATCGCTCGGATCCCATTGGTTATGCTGCTTTTCTCTCTCTGAGGTTTTCCCTCTTCCTGGCAGTGACCCAGACTCTGCTCAGTCTGCTAAACAGAGTCTAGCTAAAGAAAAGTTTAAGGGGAGAATGCTTCAGAAGTCTCATTGACTCATTAAGTGACAGCTTTGTGCTAGGTGAGGGACCCAGAGCTGACTCAAGTGAGTCCACTCTGTCCTGGCTCAGCCTAGGGGAGGCTGTGATGAAGCACCGCAGACAATCTGGGTCAGTTATGCACACTGTGGGAAACTGGAAATAAGGGCAGTCAGGTAGAGGTAGCCTTTGGCCCCTTTGGCTGGAAGAGAGGGTACGCATACTATAGGAAGGTAAGTCTGGGCACTGAAGGAAGCCTGAGTCACTTAACAGGCATGGCACCTATTAGACATCTAGCAGAGACATTACAGGCTCAAGTCTGGCTTTTGGGATCGAGGCTGGAAATGCCATTAATCTCAGCCTTTTCTTTATCTTGAAAGTCAAATGCTGGACCCCTTGTGTTCCGTGAGTCTCAAGGTTCCTGGTAAAGAGGGAAAGTGGCCCAAGGAAATTAGGAGTGGCAACTGAACAGTCAGGCTAACTAGACTCTTAGACTCCTGTGTATATAACTAAAAACAGCCAAGCCCCTCTCTGCTTTTGTCCTTTGTGGACACCATGTTCTTGTTTGCTGTAGTTTCCAGAGTGTCTGTCTATGTTGCTTTCCAGAGCTATAGTTGACATGGGGAGACTGTCTCACAAGGTGTAATAATGGGAGTTATAGAGTGCCTCTTAAATTCTAGACTTTGGTGTCACAGTCTCCTATCTCACAGCATATGTTATTGTCCCTGTTTTGTAGATTATGTCAGTGAAGAGGGGTTAAGATGCATGTCCCGGGCTGCTAGTGGATGCCAGGGCCCGAGGCTGAACCTAGAACCTAGTGTTTGAAAACCCATCTGCTTTCTACTTCTTCCGCTCTAGAGTAGCTTCAAATGACTGGGAATACAGAGTCTATCATGGAATTCTGAAACTTGCTTTTGTTTTGTTTTGTTTTGTTTTGTTTTTACGCTAGACTAGTTGTTGGCAAATTATGGTTTGCCAACTGGTTTTGTATGAACCACAAGAAAAGAGTGCTTTCTTGCAGTTTTTAGTGTTTGGAGATGGAGAATCAAAAGGAGATGAACATTTCATGAGACACAAAAAGTATGTGAAATTCAAACTGTGGTATCCAACATTAAGGTGTGGTTGACATACGTCATCATCAATCATTTACATTCAATTTGTGGCTGCACTTTTCCCTAAAAATGAAGCAGATAAAGCAACAACCATATGGCACACAAAGTGTGAAGTATTTACTATCTTTTTAAAATATAATTTATTTCTTTTTATTTATATGAGTACCCTATAGCTGTCTTCAGACACACACCAGAAGAGTGTGCATTAGATCTCATTACAGATAGTTGTGAGCCAACACGTGGTTGCTGGGAATTGAACTCAGGACCCCTAGAAGAGCAGGGGTCTTAACCTGGAAGAGCAGTCTTAACCGCTGAGCCATCTCTTCAGCTCCAGTGTTTACTATCTTATCTGGCCCTTTACAGAAAAATAATCACTAGCCTCTGGTAACACTAAAGGCAGCATGTTAAAGTTCATAGATGTTCAAGGCTGACCCTGGAAGGGCAGTAGTGGGAACAGGAAAACATACCAGCCAAACTCCCTTGGGCTCTAGAAATAGTTTTGCTGAGCCTGGGAGAGTCCTTTGGGAATAAAGAGTACAGTAGTTAGGGCTGTCCAATGTGCTGAAGTCTCTCACAAGCAGTGAGCAGGAAACTTTGTGAATGGAGTGATTCATTCAGATTCACTGCAGCCCTTTTGTGCCAGATTCTGTATTAAATGCTAAAATATCTAAATGAAAATATCTGCTACATCCAGTCTCTTAGGAGTTTACAGGCTGGTGGGAAACTCACGGTGTGGATTTGTGTTGTAATGGAATAATGGGAGCTAGGTGAGATGCCGGGGTGATTAGGAAAAGAAAAGTCCAGACCGATTGTCGAGCTGGTAGCGTCCTCTCGGGAAGTTGCTGTGGGCCTTGATAGATAAATGGGAATTCCTTTGTCCGGTTCTCTAGAAGTGGAGTTACAGATGGTTGTCAACTATCAAGTGGGTACTGGGACTTGAACTCATGTCCTCCGCAAGAGCAGCAAGTGCTCTTAACCACTGAGCCCTCTCTCTGGTATGAGGATTCATTTGTAAGGAGCTATAGACAAGACTGAGGAAATGGCCTGGCAACCTGAGCATTCAGAACTCACGTAGAGAGGGGAGAAATGACTTAATGGTTCTGACTAGGTAGCTGGCAGGCTGATGTAATCGGATAGAGAAGAAGAGAAATCAGGAGGAAGGAAACCAGGGTAGGGGTTGCGACAAGTCCAGCTCTTGGCAAATGTGATTTGAGGTAATGTTGAAACGCATCCAGTTTCCACTTAGAAACTCGGAGACTTTGGCACGGAAGCTCAGAATTCACACTTAAGCACATTTTCAGTGCTTTTGCCTAGAGAAAAGAGGAAGTGTGGGTATGTTTCACAGAGCGAAAGTTGAGCAACTTTGACACATGATAACTAAAGCCAGGGAGTTAAAAACAGCACCGTGCCTACAGAAAATGAAGTCATCACATTGGGAATCAGCAATGATTGTTTTTGGCACAAAAGGGACTCCATTCTTACCACCTGCTACTCTCAGGGGCTGCTTTAGCTTGCTGGCACCATTACCCCTCGCCTGTGAGGCTTGGGCCGGGCCACCAGGAGCAAGCTCTTTAGCACCTCTCCCAAGCAAGCAGGTAGGAAGTGTGAGCTTGAAACCTCTGTGTGAGACTCTCGGAGCCAAAAGAAGGGTCCACCTCCATCTTCATGGCAAGATACATCTTTTACTGCCTAGAATCCACAGTGGGAGCAAGGCTAATTTTTTATTTTTATTCAGATGTCCATCGGTCAGCTTTTAAAACCCAGGGACATCTGTGACTCCAGTGTGTACACCTGCTTTCAAGTGTCACTCGCAGAGCTAGGACACTTGGGTTGATCAGCATCCCCTCTGGTCTTCTTGGAGAAGCCAGCAGTTTCACACTGTCTCTTTCCTCTTCTTGAAGATTTCTGTGCTGGAGGAGATGAAGCAGAAGCAGGTGGCAGACTAAAGGACACTGACTGGACAGAGACCAGCAGATAACTAACTCCCTGTGGCTGGAAGATACAAGTCTTGGGATTCCTCTGAGAGGTCAAGGAACCTTGTGGGTAAGATTGGATGTACCATTCACCTCTTGCTTTTTATTTTATTTTATTTTATTTTATTTTAAGATTTATTTATTATGTGTGAGTACACTGTAGCTATCTTCAGACACTCCAGAAGAGGGCGTCAGATCTTGTTAGGGATGGTTATGAGCCACCATGTGGTTGCTGGGACTTGAACTCCGGACCTTCAGAAGAGCAGTCAATGCTCATACCCACTGAGCCATCTCACCAGCCCCACCTCTTGCTTTTCTTTAAAGCCCTATCTTTATTTAATTTGTGTTCGTTGGGAATGGGAGTGCTGTATGTAGCTGTCGCGGGACAACTTTCAAGCATCTGTCCTCTGCTTCTGCCACGTGGCTTCCAGGGGTCAGACTCAAGTCATCAGGCTCAGAGACAGGCTCCTTCATCCGAGGAGCCATCCTACCAGCGCCCCCCCCCCCAACCACACACACACTCTTACTTTTTTACATTACATAGAGTTGAACATTATCCATATTTCCAGAGAAAGGCATGAGTTCAAGGTCATCTAAGCAGTTGATGGCTTAGCCTTCTGAGGTTCCAGTAACTTCCTGTAACAGTTACATGGTGAACAGGATCACATCCCTTATGCAACAAAATGGCAGAGGGGCAGGAGGAAAATAGAACAGTAAATAAAACATGTAAGATAAAGCTGCCACACTGTAACAAGAGGAGACCAAGTTCAGCAGAAGTGTCCAAGGTGAAATTCTTTTTTTTTAATGTTTTAATTTTTTTATTAGGTATTTTCTTCATTTACATTTCAAATGCGATCCCAAAAGTCCCCTATACTCCCCCCGCCCTGCTCCCCTACCCACTCACTCCCACTTTTTGGCCCTGGTGTTCCATGTATGGGGCATATATAGTTTACAAGACCTAGGGGCCTCTCTTCCCAATGATGGCCGACCAGGCTATCTTCTGCTACATATGAAGCTAGAGACACAAGCTCTGGGGGTACTGGTTAGTTCATATTGTTGTTCCACTTATAGGGTTGCAGACACCTTCAGCTCCTTGGGTACCTTCTCTAGCTCCTCCATTGGGGACCCTGTGTTCCATCCTATAGATGACTGTGAGCATCCACTTCTGTATTTGCCAGGCACTGGCATAGCCTCATAGGAGACAGCTATATCAGGGTCCTTTCAGCAAAATCCAAGGTGAAATTCTTGTGTCCCTTGAGTCTTGTTCTTCCCAAGAAAATGTTGGAAGTTCTGTCTGTGTGTTTATATCCCAGACAGGGCTCCTATACTGACGCTGTAGCATGTTTTGTCTTTTGCTCTAGCCGGAGGCCTCATCATTGCCAGGCAGGTTATCTGTCAAGCCTCAGTGACTGATTTGGGACACATGAGGGTTGAGTAAGGTTATTTTAGCCTGACATAATACCAGCTGCTGGGTGTCACCTGTTGTCACCTGAAGCCTCCTGCTGGCACTGCCATCTTCCCCTGCTCCCCACCTCCTGAGCTCCCACTCCCCAAGTTCTCTCCTCCTCTGTTGGCACTACTGTTCATATGGCTGCCTTTGGCTAAAAAGCATATCTTCATACACCTGCATTGAGGCCCCACTCTGTGGCTGGCCCTGTGTTAGAGAAGAACCCTCTTTCAAGAGCGGTCATAGGGCTGGTGAGATGGCTCGGTGGGTAAGAGCACTGACTGCTCTTCCAAAGGTCCTGAGTTCAAATCCCAGCAACCACATGATGGCTCACAACCACCCATAATGAGATCTGACACCTTCTTGTGGTGTGTCACAGTAGTATACTTATACATAATAATAAATAAATCTTTAAAAAAAAAAAAAAGAGCGGTCATAAACTGACCTCCTCCCCTGTCTCCAGTCGTTTGGCAGGACAATTTTGGCCTCTGTGGTTTCCTCCCTCATTCTATAGCATGCCCTTCCTGTCCCTGCCACCACTGCCTGTGGTGTAAGCCTTCCTTATCTCTCTCTGGCCTGCTGCAGTCGCCTGTCTAGCCTATCCCTGAGTGACTGCTGTTTGCACTGCATGTCACCGCTGGCTTGAAGGCCACAGTGCTCCTGGCTCCCTCCTCATTGCCCAGCACAGAGGTTCACAGGTGTGCCACACAGAACCCCTTCCAGGGGATCTACAAGACCGAAAGCTTTCAAAGTCGTGCTGTGACAGCAGGAGATTAAGGCAATGGCACAGAGCTGTGGCCCGACCCATGCTGTTCATCACTACCACCTAATTAAAAGCCACTTTCACCTAAGAATGCCCTTGACAAAGCAACAGAGGTGTTAATTTTACTGAATCTCACCTGAGGACCATCTTCTAATATTCTGTATGGCATATAGAAGATGCACTTACAGGGTACTTTTATGCAGCAAAGCACAATGATGAAGTTCCAAGGAATGTCGCTGGTAGGACTGTTCGGATTGTTAGCGGAGTAAAAAGCAGCTGTTGTCATTCTTCCACAGAAGAATGATTATTGGTTATTAAGGGTGGAAAGAAGACAGAGAGCAGTGTTAGAGGCAGGCCTTGTGAACTGTATTCGTGAACTTAGCTGGCTAGCTTAGCCTGCTTACCTCAGCCCTTCTATTGTGCTCCCTACCCGAGCCCTGCCCTTTGCTACTGCTTGGTTTTGTGTTCTCTAAGCACGAACTTCCTGTTCTGCTTCTCTATCCTTCTGATGTTGTACCTCCCACCAGGAATTGTAACATGGCTGTAAAGCCTTCCCGTGACCCCAGGATGGGAGCAGAGGGAGAAGATGAGTCTGAGGTGTTGGCTCTGGGTATGAGTATCACAGCCCTCTTGAAGGCCTGCAGAGTATCAACCCATGCCAATTTCACTACAGCTGATTTGAACCACAAGGCCCGGCCCTTCCACACATGAAGATCTAAAGGGAAAAAAAAAATCCCTCCAGCTCTCTGGAATCTCACAGACAGTCCTCTGACAGAGCTCATTGCATACATGGCTCCTGATATTCACTGTCTGTTAAATTTGACCAGCTTCTGCTCAAATGTGCCTTTCTTTTTCCCTTACACTCAGTGATGTTTCTGCAAGCCACATCTACCAACTCCCAGGTCAGACGGGAGGAGATTGTCACCTTATACTTCATTCTGGACTGCCATGAATAATGTGCTGAGACACTGGTTTGTAGTTCATCCTCTATAAAATGACAGAACACAAAATACTAAGGTATCTCAGAACAAGAAGAGATTTCTGAAAGGTTAAGCTAATTAACTAGTAGTGAGGATATAACTATCAGGCCTTTGTGGTTATGTAAAGTGAAAGAGAGCTGCCAACCTTCTGGACACTGGAGCACATGCAAGAGCACCTGTGTGAACAGAGAGCTGAGTCTCGTAACACATGACTTAGACTTCCTGTTGCTGTGATGAAGCATCATGATGAATAGCAAGCTGGGGAGGAACTCAAACTGGACAGGAACCTTGAGGCAAGAGTTGATGCAGCGGCCATAGAGGAGTGCTACTTACTAGCTTGCTCCCCATAGCTGGTTCACCTGCTTTTTCATAGAACCCAGGACCACAAGCCCAGGGATGGCCCCACCCACAATGGGCTGGGCCCTCCCCCCATTAAACACTAATTACGAAAATGGCCTACAGCCAGATCTTAGGGAGGCATTTTCTCAACTGAGGTTCCTTCCTTTTATTCACATGACTCTCGCTGTGTCAAGTTAACCAGCCAGCACAGTACATCAGTAAAGAAGCCCTGTACCAAGATTTATAAATAGTAGCACTGGTGCCTGGCTGTCACCAGCTGCCACCTTTGCCTTGGGACAATGGGACAACTGAGGGGCATTAGGGTTCAGGAACAGTGTCACAACAAGTTGGAAGCTTACATTCTTGAGCCACACTCCAGGCTTCAGTTCTAGCAGTGCCACCCACTCCCCAGGTTGTGGTGGGCATATCACCTTTACCCATTTGTGTCAGTTTCTTCATCAGTAAAATGTGGACAATATGATGCTTAGCGTTGTGAAAGCTGCATCCATGAGTCCATAGACTGTGAAGTCCTATAAAGGGCTTCAGACATTGCCTGGCATAGGCAGACCACATGAGAGTGTGCACTGTATGTATGGTAGCCTGCACCACAACTTCTGCTGCTACAGAGGCACAGATGACCCCAGTCTCTCACGTTCCCTCTTCCCTTGTCTCACATGGCTTATTCAACCCCTTCCTTAAGTGTGTGCCAAGCTTCCTTCAGTTCCTTTTCTGTTTATGCTTTTGTTATGGTTGGTGATGCGGATGGGACCCAGTCCTATGCATGGTAGATGAGTGTTCTTACTAAGCTACTCCCAGCCCCTCAGTTTCCTCCCATTGTCCATTCTCCTCAGCTGACCCTGAGGATACAGCTGAGTTTGTCTGTGATTATGCCCTTTAGCCTGCTCCCCACCATTCTTCCTTTCCTAGAAAGCCCTTTAGGATGAAAGAAGTACTCAGACAGCCTGGGATCCTCTAAGAGCTGCAGAGGTGGATTGGGGAGGGACAAGACTGTTTGCAAAGCTGAGTTAACCCTCTGGCATCATAAGCAAGATGTGATGGCTGGTGGTCTGTATGCCGACTCCGTCAAGGAATAGATGCATGTCTGGGGGAAAGTGGGGCTGACTCACCAGGCTTTATAGAGAAATAACAGATATTTTTAAAAATAGACCTTGATGCTCTCTGCTGGAGAGAGCAGTGTCTAGTCTGTATTATTATTATGAGTTGCCCATACTCCTTGGGCTCTCCCAGTTGTTTCATGAGTGGAGGTACCAGACTGAGTCTTAGATATGTATCCTTTACACCTGCTATACCTCTAGTGCATCTGTTTATGTGGGTGTATACTTGTGTGTGGTATATACATGTAAGTGCAGATATACATTTGTACACAGAGGTGCGGAGACAGAAGGTTGACACTGAATATCTTCTTCAATAGAAAATGCTCTCCAGCATTTTTTAGACAGGGTCTCATTGTATAGCTGACCAAGCCCGCTCAGTCAGTCAACAGGTTCTCCAGTGCAGGAGTGAGGATTAAAAAGAAAAAAAGACAATTAGACAACATTGTAGCATGATCCCAGCCAGTTCTGAAGCTGAGGCAGGTTTATTTTTTCCCAATCCACTTTTACACCATTTTAATTACATGGAAGTGTCAAGGGCGAGCAGTACAATGAGGAACAAGCAAGGAAGTAAGCAAAGTCCTGCGGTTACTCCTGAGACTCTTGTTTCCAAGGGTTGTCAGAATGACCAAAATACCTGAGCCCACTTCCTTGTCCAAGCCCAAAATCTGACTCTTGCCTGAAGCCTACTACTTTTGTTCTACCTTAAGATTAAGATTCCTGCCTGAACTTACTTCCTTGTCATGCCCTTAATATCAGATTCCTGTCTGAGCTTGCTTTCTTGTCATGGCCTAATGTCAGATTCCTGCCTGTAGCCCTTTGTACGTGGCCAGTGTCAGATGCCTGCCAAATGGCCCTCCAAAGGCTCCCCACATATAGCCCTGCCTTGACTCTTTCTTTTTAATTTCTGTCCCACTCCCCTGCCTTGATTCTTTTTTTTTTTATTAGATATTTTCTTTATTTACATTTCAAATGCGATCCCAAAAGTTCCCTATACCCTTCCCGCCCCTGCTCCCCTACCCACCCTCTCCCACTTCTTGGCCCTGGCATTCCCCTGTACTGGGGCATATATAGTTTGCAAAACCAAGGGGCCTCTCTTCCCAGTGATGGCTGAATAGGCCATCTTCTGCTACATATGCAGCTAGAGACACAAGCTCTGGGGGTACTGGTTAGTTCATATTGTTGTTCCACCTATAGGGCTGCAGACCCCTTCAGCTCCTTGGTTACTTTCTCTAGCTCCTCCATTGGGGTCCCTGTGTTCCATCCAATAGCTGACTGTGAGCATCCACTTCTGTGTTTGCCAGGCACTGGCATAGCCTCACAAGAGACAGCTATTTCAGGGTCCCTTCAGCAAAATCTTGCTGGCATGTGCTGCCTTGACTCTTGATTTGTAAACTAACCTTGAACTCACAGAGATATGCCTGCTTCTGCCTCCTGAGTGCTGGGATTAAAGGCCTTTGCCTCCACATCCAGCTAAATGTTGAATTTTTATACAGAAAAATCTAAAAATGACTTGAAAAACTATTATCAACCTCTAAATTGCAAAGTATATTTGATAAAAGTTTTTTTTGCCTTCCCCAGTGTTGAAGATCAAAATCAAGGCCTTGAGCATGCTGAGCTCTGCCACTGAACTCCTTGTAGGCGCACACACACACACACACATACATACATGCATGCACACATACATACACACACGTGTGCGAGCACCAGAACCTCTTCTTTGTTCTCCTGACCCAGGCCCATGTGCCTCCCCTGTCTAAAATGTGTGTCTCCTCATTCCATGTGCACCTCCAGCAGGATACACAGATGTGCTTCCCAAGCCCTGCTGACAGGGGAGTGAGGGTGGGAGCCTCCGGGACACTGCAGGCTGTCTGGAATCCGAAAACAACTGCTCACTGCCTCTTCATGTTACCTAGTCTGAAAGAGGACCGGGATTTTAGAAAACAAGTTAAGAGCCTTGTGTGTCTGAGACCTTTTTGGAGAGGTCTTAGAGTTGATGGGGCTCACAGCCCAGAGCAGCCTTTTCCCCACATCATCTGCAACATACATGCATACCCACATGTCTTTTAGAGTGTGCACTGGGCATTTAAGAGGCTGGGTACCATGCACCATTCAATGCCGTGTGTGATGGATGATATTCATCTATGCTATACTGTGATTTACAGTAGAGATGGGTATGCAGGGACAGTGTGGGAACACGGAATGATCAAGGCCAAAGGAAATCCTAGTGTCTTAATGGAGCTTCTCTCAGACACTTGGTACCAGCCCCTAGCTCTACACAGTAATACCCCATTTGCCTCATGCCTAACTGACTTCCAGTGATTGATTGCATGCACCATAGCTCATTTGGAGTCACTGGGGAGCAACATGGGGTGAGGACTTTCGAGCTGGCTTTGATGGCCAGAAAGAACTCCTACACCAGGGAATCAGGCCGTTCGAGGTACGGGGTGGTTAGGGGGCTTCCCTGAGGATGCATTTGTCCAGTGGACTGATTAAGGTCTCTGATAAAACTTGAGTGTGGTCCGCCTCATCTCAGCAACCTCTCCACCCCTCTTGCTATGAAAACAGGGGAAGTTAATGCTTCTTTCATCTCACTGTTTCCCTACATTTTTCCTTCCTAGTTCCAAAAACAACTCTCCCTCAACAAGTTCTGTTTACAAGGAAACCTTACCCATTTGTCCCTTCTGGCGCACCTTCTTCCACTGAGATCCATGCAGAATAGACCAGGTACTCTGTCTTTGTGTGTGAAGCCATAAAATCTAATACTGAGTATGTGGCTCTGCCCAGGGGTATGCTGCTTCCACGGGAGGCTCCACAGCCCTGCTGTGGTAAAGAGCACGTATAAACTGCTGCTAACAGGGTTTTCTGTCTAGAGCTGTAAGTATGTCTGAGAGTCCCCTGAGTCACAGTGCCGCCAGCTTTCCTGCTGTTCTCCACACTGCCTGCCTGTGGGTTGTTTGGTTTGTCCTCAGGCTCCTAGTCAGAGTGTGGCCAAGGGAGGGTAAAGGAGCAGAAACCGCATCTGTTCACTCCACTCTGGGTTTGCAGCACTGGTGAGGAAATAGTTGGGACGAGGGCTGACACTAGACTGCATGCCAGAGGGAGGACAGTCCAGTCATGTCCCAACCCATCCTGACTCCCTCCCCCAAAACTTAAAAGATGGATGACCTTGTGCTTTGTTTCTGAAGAACTTCCCTCAGTGCCCTGTAAATGCATCTGCATGGCATCCTTCCTTGTGGTTTACCTAAGGAGTGTGGGTGTTTCCGTAGCAGGACTTCATCCTTTGAGAGTTGTAGGGCTTTGTCTTCCCCAGGTAGACCTTGTGCTTGAAGCTGTTGGCAGGAGCAATGTTTTTTAGATACTCTATGGATTCTTTTTATCTGGGTGTTTTTTCTTCTCTGTTCTGGGATGTAGTTGAAAAACCTGCTGTGATCAGATCCCTCATGTGGAAGGAGGGATGCATCTAAGCGGGGCTGTCAGACGCTTGGCTGCTTAGCTGTGCTTTCTGGATTGTAGTGTTGAATGTGCCATTCTGCATGCTTCCTGCTAACAGCTGCCAAGTGCCTGCCTCTATGGGCAGCATGCATGCGGGCAGTGGCACTAAGCCACTTCTGTCAGAACCTTGGACAAGGGGATGTGGGCCTTCCCCTCCTTGAGCAAAGAACCAGATTCCATTTTAAAATTTCTCAGGACAAACTCAGCCTCAGAGCCTGTGTTTGTTGAAGTTGGTGTAGAAGTCTCTCACATCCTCCACCCGTCAGCTCTCCGGTGCCTCAGTCTTAGGAGGATGTAGAGGCTTAATCACCCTGGTGGGGATTTAGACCCAGAGACTTCAGAGAAATCTTATTATTTCTAACTGCAGGCAAAGAGTATTAAGGCTCCACTCTGGATCAGGGGCATGACATGTTCTATAAGTAATTTATCTTTACCAGGGGAAGGCCCCTGCTAGAGTGGCCTAGAAACAAAACCGAGACCTGCTCTCATTGTTCCCCGTCTTCTCTTCCCCATCTCAGCCTCTTGATGCTTCCTTCCATCCTGACCCTTCCTGCCCCAAATGTCCTGTGTCTGTGTCTGCCAGCATGGGAGCCAGTTGCCTGCCAAGGAGAGATAATGATGTCTTTACAATAAGTGGCCTCATCCCGCCGCCTCGTAGACTTGTCAGTGGCCGGCCTCCCTGTACTCCTTCAGAGAAGGACCAGGGAAGGATGAGGATGATGAAACATTCACTCTGTGCCCCTGGGGTGGAGGAATTGGGGCCTCGTCTCAGCCCAGCTCCTGCCCCCTTGTTATCTTCCAGGATAAGGCAGACTCTACAGAAGGCTTTCACAGTCCCTAGTGCAGTGATGGAGATGATGTATCTCAGCTTCTGATTCTGCCATCAGATTCTATTCTTGCCCCTCCTTACCCAGCTCCTAGCCCCAGGGACCCTGCTGCTCTGATGATCACAGGTGGGCCTGCTTGTTCTGTTCAGGGACTCTGGTTCGGCTGGTGGCCGACCTAAATCCATGTGCTAATGAGCTTGGCAAATGCAGGCTTCTGGTCACCTCTCCTAATCTAGCTGCCTGTCTGAGTCCCTTCCCACAGTTAATGATCTCCTATAATGGTTTTGCCTTTAGTTTTGCCTCCTGGGTCAAAACAAATCAATATCCCTCACAGATATTTAAAAAACATCAGTATAAAACTCCCGGGTCTCTCTCCTTTCTCCTTCTGGGTAAACTTTGATCGGTATGGTGCAGTTTCCCTTATGTCCCCTCTTGTATCCCAGAGATGGGCAGCAGTGAGCCCCTTCCCATCGTGGATTGTGACAAGAGGAGGAAGAAGAAGCGTAAGACCCGGGCCACCGACTCTCTGCCAGGAAAGTTTGAAGGTTGGTACCACACTCTCATGGGGGCTGAGCCTGAGTGCTGCAGGAGGGGAGAGGCATCTCTGATATCCACTGGACCAGATTCTGGGACACCTCCCTTAGAGCCAGGTCATCCATGTGATTAAAAAGACAGGAGTGAGTGAGAAGCGATCAAGAGGGGAAAGGATGGGCGAACCTCTCAGGCAAGCACTGACCTCCTCTGAATGGTCTGCGCATCACCTCAGTGGCAGAAAACCCAGCCTGTGAGAGCTGAGAGCCTCACTTGTGCCCGCTCCTCTTCAGATGTGAGCCTTTTTCCTGTGGTTCCTGGAAGGCTGGAAAGCAGAAGAGTCAGAAAAGAGGAAGCAAAACCACTGCAAGTGACAGGGCCGCAGCTGCAGTGACAGGGCCGCAGTGACATGGCCGCAGCTGCAGTGACATGGCCGCAGTGACAGGGCCACAGCTGCAGTGACATGGCCGCAGTGACATGGCCGCAGCTGCAGTGACATGGCCGCAGTGACAGGGCCGCGGCTGCAGTGACAGGGCCGCGGCTGCAGTGACAGGGCCGCAGCTGCAGTGACATGGCGGTCTTCTCGAGAGGGGAGCTGGTCTCGCAGAGGCTGCACTGTGTGTGCCGTGTGTGCTTGACCTTCTCCCTTGAGAAAGCATTGCAGCCAGGGGACATGATGTTGCATCATCATACGTTTTGGATAACCAGGGGCAAGTCACTAGACTGGGGGCTGGCAGGGTTATCTCTGGGACAAGAAGATATGCATGACTGAGTATTTCTGCTAAGTGGCAAAGGATCAGCAGCCATTCCGGGACTAGCAAATCCCCTCTATGTGATCATTTCCTTGTGAAATGTGGAGCAGCTTCCCTCGCAGGCCCTTTTCCTAGTCTTACTCACATTCCACAAGTTCTGTAGAATATTCTAATAACAAGCACTATGTGTCAGGAATACTCTGCTCCAACCACCTAGCATCATTGTGTATGTAAGGGCCAGTACTGAAGGGCATGCTAGGAGAGAAGCATGCCACTGAAGTCACCTACAAGTAGTTGCCAACAGGGTGCCACCCATTCATATAGAAAGCTGCAAGCCCAGACTATAACGGAACCAAGAAAGAACTTAGTATAGAGGGTTAGGGTTTGTTTTTTGTTCTTATTGTTTTGTTTGAGACAGGATCTCCCTGTATAGCCCTGGCTGTCCTAGAACTCACTCTGTAGACCACGCTGGCCTGGAATTCACCGAGATCCACCCATCTCTGCCTACCAAGTGCTGCAGTTAAAAGCATGTGCCAGCAACTACATTTGGTTTGCTTGCTCTTCTTAAAAGATTTTTAAAATATTTTTTACTTATGTGTATGTGTGTATTTGTGTGGTCTGTGTAAGTGTATGTCATGTAGGTGTTTGTGGAAGCCATCAGATCCCCTGGATCTGGAGTTATAAGTAGTTGTTATCCATCTGACATGGGTGCTGAAAACTGAACTCAGTTCCTCTGGAGGAACAGCATGTGTTCTTAACTGCTGAGCCATCTCTTCAGTCACTGTTTATGCTTAACTCAAACTGTGTGTCGTGTGTGTGTGTGTGGGGGGGGGGTGGTATGTGTGTGTGTGGTGTGTGTTTGTGTGTGGTGTATGTGGTATATGTGGTGTGTAGTGTGTGTGTGTGTGTGTATGGTATGTGTGTGTGTGGTGTGTGTTTGTGTGTGGTGTATGTGGTATATGTGGTGTGTAGTGTGTGTGTGTGTGTGTATGGTATGTGTGTGTGTGGTGTGTTTGTGTGTGTTTGTGTGTTGGGCAGTGGAGGAGACAAAAGTCCCTGGGGTTTTAGAAGAGTTCACAAATCAGCATGTCTTTTGTTGAACACAAGAGTTTCCTGTGACTCAGAGATAGTTGATGCAAACTCAGATATCTTGTGACTAAGAGTGATGAAATCTGACATTAAGTCTTCTGCTCAGGCAAGGCAGTGGGTTCAAAGACTAGGTTGCCTCAAGAGAGCAAATGAGGAGGGGAGCGAAGGAGGACAGGTCAGCTCAGCAGGGGTTGTGGTAGAGCCAGCTTCCCTTGGAAAGGCTCTGAGAACTCTGTGAACTTGAACTCTTCCAGCCTGGGTCTGTTACTGCCCTGCCGGAACCACTCTCACCTGCACTGCAAACCATTGTTTGCATCCTGCTCGGTCCCTAACTTCTGTGGTGACTTTCAGAAACTTGTGAGACTCCTCCACTTACCTCCACTTTTTGTGTATAAAATAGTTGTGTATTATTCCCTTCACACCCCCCAAGCCTGGCAAACGAGTGTCCAGCAAATGAGTAAATGAACGAATGCGGTTCATTCAAACAGAACCCTTCTCTGAGGATCCCTGCATTGCCCAGTGGGTTTTCCCCATCCCTTCCCTGTTGCTCCTCCCCCTACTCCTTGCCGTGTGTGTGTGTGTGTGTGTGTGTGTGTGTGTGTGTGTGTGTGTGTGTACGCGCGCGCGCACGTGCATTAACTCTCACTGTTACTCACCAGGGTTACTCTGGGCTGCTGTGTCTGTCTTGTCTTTCCTACTGGACTCAACCCCTAGAGGGGAGGGACTAGATTTTGTTCCTCGTTGTGTCCCTATTGTGGTACCTGACACAGTAGATGCCCAGAATAGGTGCTGATGGACAAAAGTGAACATGTGAAACTCCTACTCTGCCCTCATCTCTAAACTGAGGAACAGGTGTCAGCTGAGTCTTGTGGAGTCAGGTGCTGTCTGGGAAAGCTGGGCGGTCCTTGTCACTGCTGCTGCAGACTCACCATGGTCTCTTCTGCCTGGGGGAACAGGCCTGAGAAGCTGAGTGACAGTACCCTCCCTCCCCATCATGGCTTGCAGTGGGGTGACTCACCTGATTCGTCTTCTCACCTGTCTCCTCTCTAGACTTGTACCAGCTGACCTCGGAACTGCTGGGAGAAGGAGCCTATGCCAAAGTCCAGGGTGCTGTGAGCCTACAGAGTGGCAAAGAGTATGCTGTCAAAGTGAGTGTCCCACTGGGTCCCCATCTCTACTTTGCAAATCATCATTTGTAGCTTGTTCCAAACCAGATAAAGTGTGCATTATGCAACACGGTAGCCCAAAAAGAAAGGTTGAAGCAGGGAGCATAGCTGCTTTCACTGGGCTCAGATCTGGGCTTTTCTACTTATTTGCTTTGTAACCTTGAACAAGTTATTCAACCCTTCTTTCAGTCTTCCCATCTGTAAAATGGGTATAAGCAGTAGAACTTACGTAGGATTATGAGGATTAAATTAATATATGTAATGCACTGACATTAGTGTCTGGCACAGAGTAGGCTGTTTCTGATTACTCCAGTAAGCATCATCAGTAGAAGCTCTGCTTAAATCCATTTTAAGAAACTTATATGGCTTTGAGCATCTCACTTAACCTGCTTAAGCTCTGGTTCCTGTGTCTAAATGGCAGTGACAGTTCCTGCCCTCAATGTCTGATGAAGTGACTATGAGGCAGAAATGAAGGTGAACTGGTGGGCGCACTTTATAAACCACAAAGTGCAAGCGATGAACAGTATCAGGATGGCAGGGACCAAAACCTGAAGTGGCTGAGCACGCTGCTTTGGGGCAGGAGACGTGGATCGGTGTCAATGCTGCCTTTAACTGACTGCATGGCTCTGGCGAATCTCACTTTTTAATTTTTCGGCTACTGGAGGGATAGAGGCAGAGCTGTGGTTTTCAAAGCAGGGTCCTTGAGCCAGCAGCACCAGTGTCCCCTGGAGAGTGGGAGCAATACGCTGGATCTGGCTCTACTACATTAAAAGTAGGCCTGGCCCAGCACTGTGCACGTTACCATCCAGGTGAGTATGATCCTCAGTACAGTTTGAAAACTCTGGTGAAGGGCAGCTTTAAACTGCAGTGGTCAGCCAGTGAGCCAACAGCACAGAGAGACAAGTTCCTCAGTGTAGGAGAGAGCCTGGAGCTATGTCTTTACCAAGGTTCCCCAGTGGTTCTGAGACCCACTGGGTGAGGACCACTGAGCTCTGTGGAAGTCTTTCTGAACCTGGGGAGGCACATGGGTTAAGCTTTTTTCAGATCAGCCATCTGAGCTATCAGGTCTATGCACTGCCTCCTTCAGGGAAGCCCTGCTGAACTGGATCCAGAGAAATTCCCTTCCAACCAACCCCTCAAGCCCAGCTGTGGATTATGCCCAGGAAGAGCATCTCCACTGAGCCCTCGGGAAGGGCCATGTTCCACATAGAACAAAAGGCCTACTTTCATTCCTTTTTGGAAACAAATTACTATAAATTAAAAAGAATTTTTAATATGTCTAAAAGTGATATTAAAGCACACACACATGAATGTTAAATTGAATGGAGCCCATTGTGGTGGCACTCACTTAATCTCAGCACTTGGGAGGCTAAGACAAGCAAATCTCTGAGTTTCAGACCATCTTGGTCTACGTAGTGAACTCCAAGCCAGTCAGAGCTATAGAGAGACTGTCTCAAAAAAGAGATAGATAGATAGATAGACAGACAGACAGACGGATAGACAGGTGGACAGCAGGTCTTTTTCTTCCAGGGTGAGTCACAGAAGAAGAGCATTTCTGACCCATGTTTTGGATCTTGAGGCTTTAGACAACCTAGAGACAAGCTAGATCTCCCAGCACGGCTCCCCAACGCATGGTTACTGCTGCTTCCCTCTAAGCATTCACACTGTGGCCTGCAGAGCTGGGGTGGAATGGTCCAATAATCTGACCCACACTGTCTTGAACTCACAGTAGTTACCCATGTTTTTTGCTCTCTGGCTAGTGATCAGGAACCATTGGTTATCTCCTCAGAGAAGTCGCTGTTGCTGGAAAACCTGCCTGCTGGAAAGTTGCCTCTAACCTTGACCATCCCTGTTTGACGAATGCGGCTGAATAGCTCAGAGTCAAATAGTTTCTGTTCCCCAGCACTGCACCTTGCTGACTGTTCAAAATATGGGTCCAGGGTGACTTCCTAGCAGGTGTGACCAGCCTTCAAGTTACAGTTGGATACACATGTTTGTCCTACAGCATATTAAAAATCTTTTGATGTATTGTGCCAAGCAGCTAGAAGGAAGGGGCAGAATGTTCCCTTCTAAGCTGTGAAGTAGGACTAGCTCTGCAAGCAGGCTTGCCTGCAGGCTCTGTTTACAGGGCTCCAGGGCTTTGGATGGCTCCAAAGGGCTTTTCAGAGTCGGCCAGACACCAAGCAAACCTCTGCTGCATAGGCTCAAGTGTTCCTGAATTCAACACTTGCCAAGCAGCTCCAAATGGAGGTGTAGTGATGTAGCAAGAGCTGCCCACTGCATGGGAGAAGTGAAGCCTTGTGGTGCTGAAGGAAGCTGTCTAGGCTTGGAGCAAGTGTAGGCTAGAGAGGACTGGGAATGGACAAAAGAAGACACACCTTCCTTATTTTTTGACAGTACTGTCAGAGTTAACCAAGACAGAATGTCTAACTTCCTTTCAGAGCCTGCCAGAGAGTGAGGGTATCAGGAGAGGGGGTGTTTTATGCTGTCTGTGGGAGTTGCTGAGTGGCAACTGAGTAGAGTCTTAGCTTCCTCTCCACCTTGCCCTCCCTCATCCTTGCCCTCCCTCCATCTCAAGAAAGTCAAAAATATCTGCCCTTTGGGGGAAAAAAGCCAGTAGAAATTGCTTTATCTCACTGGTTGCTCCAGTATGCCATGTGCCTCCAAGAGCAGCCGCTTCTCAGCTCCTCTAATGCTGTGCGAAGCCATACACACCTACACGGAAACCCTAGGGCTAGTGTCCTGCTTTCCCACGTCCCTGAGGCCTACCCCAGACTCCTGCTGCTCCGTGTCTAACCTTGCCTCCTCTCAGGGACTCTGACTGGGGATCTGTCTTGAGGTCAGGTAGTATACCTGACAGTTTTCATTCTTCCCACAGATCATCGAGAAGCAAGCCGGGCACAGTCGAAGTCGAGTCTTCCGTGAGGTGGAGACACTGTATCAGTGTCAAGGGAACAGGTGGGTGTTGTGTAGGTGGAGCGAAGGGGTTCCTTCTTACCAACCCTGACTTGTAGATGTCATTGCTTCTCCACAACTGCATGTAGCTCCTTCCAGCTCTCAAGGGGAGGTAAGATAGCAATAGCCCCAAAATATCACCCACCTTCTCTTGGCTGAAATACTGTAAATGGCCGTAGTCCATAAGGTGGAAGAATGAGTGCTCCTAATCAGTGTCTATTTGAGGAAGAAATGGGGTTTCGTTTTCTCCCGGTGCCTGTGGAAGATGGGCCAGCAGCGTTGCCTGGGAGCAGTCTATAGGGCTGCTCAAATGCAGACAGTTGAGGACTGCTGGGCTACTCGCTGCTGTTTCCTGTTCCCAGTATAGGATGCCATTACAGTGCTGAAGGTGGGACCAACAGCCTTTGCTTGATGACTGGGCCACAGTAACCTTTAGCCCTGCGTTACACAGCTCCAAATGAGTGGTCCTCCCACAGTGGCTTTAAATCAGGGTCACCTCCAAGATTTGTCCGTCCCCCACTTCCTTGGCAGGGTCAGCAGGGAGCCAGTGGCATGGTATTGATGGCTTTGTCATTAAGCTTGGAGGAAGGGGGCCGCTGTTGATTTAACTCCAGGCACTGCCTCTACAATCTTCTTTCAAATTAGGCCATTTTGGCCATCTTATTCGGACGCCTTCACACTAGTAAAAGCCTGGTCTCTCCCCAAGTGCTCAGCATTTTTTTATGAGGGACAGATTTTTATTTTCAGCCCTGCAGCTTCTTAGTTCAGCATTAGAGACTCTACTAGGTTTATTTCGTTCTTCCAAAGAAAAAAAGCCCCCAACACCTCCAATATCCAAGCTGGCGGCTTCCCCACTGAGTCACAAGGCGACCTTGTTGGCAGAGCACTGCAGTACTCGGCAGACAGAGAGTGCTCACCGGGGAAGGCCACAAGTGCTACAGCGGCCAGGAGCGCGCGGTTTCATTAAGCAGCGCTTAGCAGTTAGGGTCTAGCGGTGCCCACGTTAGGCCCCAAGTCTATTTGACAGATGTTTCCATTTTCTCCAGGCAATGTAAATACTGCCCCGTGATTTATGGGCAAGAGGGAGGGCAAGTAATTATTTGCTGCTTGCCTCCAGGACACACACCTACCATTCAGTGTTATTAGCCGCAATTGCTTCCAGTCGGCTGCAGATTTTATTCAGTTTAATGTGACCAGGACTTTTTATAACTCTACCTAGTGGGTTTTAGGGTTGGGGTTTGACAGCCCAGACTTGGTGAAAACACCAGAGACTAAACATTATGGAAAGATAAGGTGACCTGAATCTTGCTAACACTGTGGGCTGCTTCTCAAACATGAGTCTTTAATCAGCATTCTGATTTCAAGTTGCTTTCTGCCCACCTCAGCCACTGTGTATTTGTCCATTGGATATTTATGAGTGGACTTTAGCATATAATGCTCCCCCCTTTTCTCTATTTAAGGAACATTTTGGAGCTGATTGAATTCTTTGAAGATGACACACGGTTTTACTTGGTCTTTGAGAAATTGCAAGGAGGTATATCTTGTTGAGTATGTGTTTGGACTTTGGATTAAGACCCAGGGTGGTGATCATCCATCATGAATCCCAGAGACTTCTAAAATGAGTCAAGCTAATAAAAAGGATGAAGGACTTAAAAACTGCCCTTGGTTTGGGAGAAGGGAGGCCGGAGGGAAGGATGATAATTAGCATTTTACAGCACTTAGAATGTCACCTGTGTGGATAGTCTATAAATGCCTTTTCATTAGAGTAGGAGTTCTGTAGAGATACTGTTAGTGATCAATTTATCAATCCCCTGTTTTGACACATTCACTACTTAACTAAATTAATTATGAAGTGGAAGCTTTGACTTACACTGTGAAGTCTAGAAAGACTAAACAGAGGAGAGGGGGCCCCATTGTTTGGAACACAGACTCAGGATGCAGGGGAGAACAAGAACATGCCACGCTGCGGGTGGAAGGAAGATCCACCTGCCACCACCCTGCTGTCACTGGAATGACACATCCCCTCCCCTCTGTGTACCAGTCGAAGGGCACATTTGCAAGATGAAGGCTACAGGAATGTGTGGGGCTGAGGAAGGCTGCGTAGAAACTAACAAAGCTAAGCTGAAGTCACACTCGTCAGCCTCCCGACCTTGGAAACATCAGTTAGCCTTCTGCAAACAGTACTCTCATCTGTGAAATAGAACTCTTGGTAGCTCCTGCCTCAGAAGGCTGCTGTGGAGAAGGAATGAGAAAGTATTGAGGAGAAGCACTTAGCACCAGGCTGCTAGGCACGAAGGGATCTATAAGTACTGGCTGTGGGCACTATCAAGACAACGGACTGGGCTGAGAAGTATGTGAAATAGTTTTCCTGCCTTGCTTTTTAAATAAATTTATAAATAACAAACAACAGGGCAAAAACCATAATAAATAAGCATGGGTCATTTTTAGGATCGAGGAGTGACACCTTCAGCCCAGTGGAAGCCCAGTACTGGCTTCCAATAGTGAGTATAGACTGTGAATTACATGTTAAGAATACCAGACACAATAGGATCCTCTGTAGCCATATTGCTTAAGGGGTAGCTCTAATAAGGCCAGACTGTGGGATGAAGGGCATGTGGAAGGGCTCAAGACTATCCACCCCTCAGCAGTTGGACCACAGTCCTGCGTGTGGAAAGGACATGTGCACAAGCTCTAAGGCTGGATTTACCGGGCAAAAGCCATTGCTCCACCACTTGCTGTGTGTGAGTTTATCAAGTTGCTTAAACCATTTCTTGACATGAAATTGCCCATTCATAAAATGGGCGTAGCTGTTATGCTCATTTTGTGCATTTGTGTTGAGATAATGTATCTGAAGAGGATTGAACAGTTTGGGGCACATAGTAGACATTCAATAAATGGTAATCATTGCCAACAAAATTAATAATGGCATGTGAAGGAGAAGGTTTAGGGGGAAAAGCAATCCTATCTTTTCTGTTTCCCGCACCCACCCCGAGGCTTTGCTTACACAAGGAGTGTGGGGAATTTCCACTGGAAGACCTGTCTGTGTTCTCTGTGTCAGAGTTCAGAAGAAGAAGGGGAAATGTCTGGAAACCCCACAGCCACATGTGTTTTTACTTCCTTTTGATGTCAGAAGCCAGGTCAGCCCCAGTGGCATCCGTATCTTTTTGCCTTGTATGTAGTTCTTCTGCATCTGAGCTCCTCCTAGGCAGACACAGAAGGTAGCAATCTGGTTCAGCAGAGCTATGCTGGTCCTGCTGTACCAAGCACTGCAGTTGGTGCTTGACATTAATAAGTAAGCCTGTAGCTCTACCACAAACTTGTCCTTAAAGAAGTTATGCTTGCCAGAGCCTACAAAGCCATTCCTTCTTGTCCCTCTGCCCCCAGGCTCCATCCTAGCACACATCCAGAAGCAGAAGCACTTCAATGAGCTAGAAGCCAGCAGAGTGGTGCGGGATGTCGCCACTGCCCTTGACTTCCTGCACACTAAAGGTGAGTCAAGCCTTTGCTTTGGGTGGGCATGTTGGACAGGTTGGGCCAACCCCGCTCTGGGTACCAAGGGGAGGACATAGTCATGGCAGGGCACCTACCCAAGAGGTGGCACAGATGGCACCTCACGATTCACACTTGTGCACCTAGGGAGAGGAGGTGTGTGACTCCAAGACTGCACTGTGGAAGGTAGAGGGTGGTAGAGTGGCAAGATAGAGGTACAGGCAAAAGAAGGGGCAAAAACGGCTGGATTCATGGTTTGTGCGCTGTGATTCTATGTAGGTGATGTTTCTCTTTTTTAGAATTTATTTGATTTTTAATTGTTCTTGTGTGAGTCTTGATTTTTAATTGTTCTTGTGTGAGTCTGGTGCTGTGTAGTGACATTTTTGAGAATTCTAGAATTTTGGGTTCTGTACTGGCTAATTTTGTGTCAACTTGACACAGCTGGAGTTATCACAGAACAGGAGCTTTAGTTGAGGAAATGCCTACATGAGATCCAGCTGTAAGGT
>NC_034595.1:67015645-67020214 GCF_900095145.1 Mus pahari
CCAGTAAAGAACATCCCTCCATGGCTTCTGCATCAGCTCCTGCTTTCTGACCTGCTTGAGTTCCAGTCCTGACTTCCTTTGGTGATAAACAGCAATGTGGAAAATGTAAGCTGAATAAACCCTTTCCTCCCCAACTTGCTTCTTGGTCATGATGTTTGTGCAGGAATAGAAACTCTGACTAAGACAGGTCCCTTTTAAAAAACACAAGTATTACAAGAATATGCTTTTGTTTAAATCCCAGGTGTGGGGATGTGGAGTAGCTTCAGACTGACTGCAGCAGCTGACTATGATTTGCCTCACGCTCTAGCAGAGGCATGGTTTTGCCAGCTGTAGATAGTTTCTGCAATTGTGTGACACTTGAAATTCTATGAACTTTTCAGAGGGTATATAAATGCTAGTACCCCGATAAGCTGTGGTCATTCAGGGGTTGGCTGCAGTTTGTTACTAGTTGTGCTCAGAAAAGAAAGAAGTCAGATTCAGAGATCTTCCCCACATCCCTCTTCCTCTCCTTTCTAGTGACGGGGTGAAGAAGGAATAAAATGTGCAAAAAAAAGAAGAACCCACAAAGTAGCAAAGACATGTATGTGCAAGGAGTATACCCAAGGAGGCCAGAAACGTCAGATCCCCTGGATCTCAGCTTACAGGTGGTTATGGGCTGCCTGGTGTGGGTGTTGGAATCCAAACTGTGTCCTCTGGAAGGATGATTAACAGTCTTAACCATCAGGCCATCTCCCCAGCCCCTCCTTTTCCTTACAAACGATGTAAAACTCATAAATGAATGGCCCATTCCCACAGGAGCATTTTAGCATCATTCCATTTCATCTTTTAAAGCATCTTTCACATTGGCCTGGTAGGAAAAGGTAGTCCTCCGTATCGGATAATTTAAGAACTACTGTGGTGAATTTAATCTTTTTGCATATCCATAGCCTGTTGGACTATTTCATACATGTTTTAATGCCACAGAAAACTGAGTTACCCTCTTGTGTTCCTTCAGTGGTAACACATATCCTGTGGCATTCTGGTAAGGATTAAGAAAGACAACAGTGTCCTCCATGGTAGTTAACACATTATACTTGTTATGTATTAGGTATGTATTATGTATTTATGGTAGTTGACTGTATCTTCTGTAAGTCTTATGGGTAAATGTGTGTACATGTCAGGAACTATACCCATGTATAGTCCCATGTGGGGTAATTGTGCACAGTTCTTGTCATGTATATGCTACATATAGAAGATTCACACAGCTACATACACAAATTCATATATAATAAAGGCTCTAAGCATATATGTATATACTTATTCATATATATTTATTATATGTATCATATGTTTTGTGTGTGTGTAGATTAGATGTGGCCTGTGTTAAATGTTACCTCTTCTGCCCTCTCTCACTGGACATAAAGAGTTTTTACTTCTAAATTACTTTCCTTGAAGCAAAGCATTCTTCCTGGTTTGGACGGGGAAATGGAGGTAGAGCAAATAATTGGTTAGCTCTACTTCCTGCACATCTGTGAGTGCTCAGAGCCAGCTGCAGGCACGCCGTACATGGATGGCACTCTGTGTCAGACATCGAGCATAGCCAAGTGTGGCAGGTGAGCAGCCAGTCGGGTTCATTGACTCCTCCTGGGTCCTCGGTGGCTGGAAGTGATCTACAGACTGCTGGTGTCCATGCTGAGGCCCTGACTCTGCTCTGAGCTGAGAATCCCTAGAAGGGTAGCTGAGCATTGCACAGCATGATGAATGGAAGCGGTTCTGTCTCTGAAAGCTGGGGTGCATGCAGGGAACACCTGCCTGACAAAGATTTACAACTGCTCCCCAAGCTGCCTCTGCAGATTGCAAAACTGGGTCATGCTTTTCACAGGAGCCATACCTTGGAGGAGGGGTAAAGGCAGTTTTATTTTTTATTTATTTATTTATTTATTTACAAAAATGCACTAAAGGGACCAGAGGCCAATGGTGTCTTAGAAGTTCTTGAAGTGCTTGTTACCATCTAGCTGGCCCGTGCCCATGTGACTAGAAGTTGGAGAGGATGAAAAACGATTTCCAGGTGAACTTGGCTGTTTTCTAAATAACTTCATGCCGGGAAGATGAATTGGGCAAGAATGGGTCAGCCTCAAAACAAGTTCCCTACTTTTAAATACTGGACACACTGCGGCGTAACCTCTGGGAAATGAACCAGAGCCGCTCGATGGCTGGAGCACTCACTCAGGCAGCCCCTTTATTACAGCCCGGCTCCCCGAGTTCTCGGGCTGAGGCACAGATGGGCCACGGGCACCTATTTGGAGAGTAAGGCTCTGTGTGCAGCTTGTGATCTTCTGTGGGAGCACTTGCCATAATGGAAAATATCCTTCACTTTTAGTGCGGTGAGCAGTAGCCTGACTCAATTTGTGCAGGCCGGGCTGAGTTGCTCTGGGTTCTCATTCAATTAGGTGACTGATGAAGTTACTTAGCTTGCTGGAGCTCCGCTGTTTCTTCTCTAGTGAAGTAGCTGCAGAAGGCTGGACCTGTTAATAGAGAATTGAGGGCTGCCTGAGAAACTGATCCAGGGAGTTTGAATGTGGCAAGTTCACTTTCCCCATCATCGCTCTGTATCTTCAGCTGCTTCCCAGGCCTTCGAAGCAGCATGTTCAATCTTTAGGCAGTGTCATGTGTGCTGTCAAGGGATGGAGGTAGAATTCCGTGTTCTCTGCCAGAACACCATGGCCTCCTTTGTTAGCTTTGTTAGAAGCTGGATTCCACCCCACCCCCACCCACCCCCGTGAAAATTTAACACCTTCGTAGGTCAGCTGCTATCTACAGGCCTCTGTAGGAGGTGTGGCCCAAACACTGGGTGTCTACTCTGAAGAGCTGTGTGCTCTCTAGATCAAAGCTTTGCTGCAAACAGGGCGGCCAAGTGCGCACGTGTGGTGCGGAGCAGGTAAGAGGGAGAACTGAGAAGCCTTGGGAGAATTGCAGAGTAACACTTGGTCCTCAGAACACTCCAGGAGTCACCCTGGAGGACTCTTCTTCTAAAATCAGTTACACAAGAAGAAATGAGGGAGAGCCATCCTGGTCCCAAGATGCTCTCAAACAAGGCACTCATTATTTCTGCATGGCTGTCCCAAGCCTTGCCATTTGCAGGGCTGTCTGCCTTGCTTTATGTCAGGTGGCACAGTAAGAATTCTCAGTTGTCTCTGCAGTGCTGAAAGTAGGCTACCCGGGATTCATTTAGCGCTTCTTATCCCTGCCAGATTTCTAAAGCCTCTACTTCAAAAGAACTTTGCAGAATCAACCGTGCTCTCTGTTTGTGTCTCTGGTTACCGCTGCCTCCTGCAGCTCGTTGATTTTTTAATGTACCATAATTGGGAATTAATCTGCGAACAACAGCATTTGGAAAAAATTAATTGTGTGTGGAATGTTTGATAATTATGTGCATATGTTAACCCCTTCTTTGCTGTTTGTCACTCCAGGCATTGCTCACCGTGATCTGAAGCCAGAAAACATACTGTGTGAATCTCCAGAAAAGGTACTTGGCCTGGTTTGGGATGTTACAGTTCATGTTGATCAGGAATCCCTCCCTGCCTCAATGGAGGGAGTCAGAAGTCAGTCCCCCTGGCCGAGTACCAAGAGCAGCTTAGTACGAACACAGGAGAATGTTGTACATAATATGTAATGTCCTCACATTCCAGCTTAGTATGAACACATGAAAATGTTGTACCTAATATGTAATGTCCCCACATTTCAGCCAGGTTTGGCAGCTTACACCTGTAATCTGAGCCCTCTCAAGGCTGAAACAGGTGGGTTACCACGAGTTCAAAGCCAACCTTGGCTACAGAGTGAGACCCTGTCTGAAATGACCCCCACACCACTCCCCCCCAAATTCCAGGTAGTTAATCCTTGTGCCTTTTTGATCTTATCATATGTTTGATTGGCTTCCGCATGCAAGCTTGTAAAATATGTGAGCCTTGAGCAGCATTAATATTTTCTATCACAGTGCTTCAGAGCAGTTGGTGTGAGTCAGAGACAACTGAAATATGTTCTTCTATATGGCTGTCTCTGCCCATAAATGCTGTGGTATGGTATTATGCCAGATGGTGTCTACTATTAGGAGTAATAATTAGGGAGCAAGGGAGCAAGTTCTTGATAAGACTTTGTTTCTCTTTCTTTCTCTTTCTTTCTTTCTTTCTTTCTTTCTTTTTTTGAGATATTTTCATTTACATTTCAAATGCTATCCCAAAAGTTCCCTATACCCTCCCCCCCGCCAACTCCCACTTCTTGGCCCTGGCATTCCCCTGTACTGGAGCATATAAAGTTTGCAAGACCAAGGGGCCTCTCTTCCCAGTGATGGCCAACTACACCTTCTTCTGCTACATATGCAGCTAGAGACATGAGCTCTGTGGGTCCTGGTTAGTTCATATTGTTGTTCCACCTAACCTTCAGCTCCTTGGGAACTTTCTCTAGCTCCTCCATTGGGCAACCTGTATTCCATCCAATAGATGACTGTAAGCATTCACTTCTGTATTTGCCAGGCACTGGCACACGAGACGGCTATATCCAGATCCTTTCAGCAAAATCTTGCTGGCATCTGCA
>NC_034595.1:67023863-67050537 GCF_900095145.1 Mus pahari
CTGGAGCTTGTTCCTCCTGTGATTCTGTTAGCCTCTGTCAGCAGTCCTGGGAGTCCAGCTCTCTCCTGAGTCTCAGTGGTCAGAGTACTCTCTGCAGGCCACCTCTCCTCTTGGGAGAAGATGCACAGAGGTTTGGCCTTCAGACCTGCCTCCTGGCTGAAGATAAAGGCCCAAAACAGAGCCTGTCCCAGAAGATGTGTTGCCTCTGCAGTCTGTGCACTCACCTGCGCAGACTGGTCTCCGAGGGACCTGGGACACAAGATTGCTCCCTCACCTGCTCAGGCAGTCAGATCCCTCCCAGGCGGCTACCTCTCCTCTGGCAGGGAAGGTGCCTGGATGTCTGGAACCTGAAACGGGGTCTGTCCCAGAAGCTGTGTCGCTTCTGCAGACTGGTCTCTGAGGGACACAAGATCAAGTTTGTTTCTATTTCTATCTCCAAGGGTGCTCATTAATAGTGAAGCACTAATGCTTCTGTTGAACAGTGCCCCCTATGTAAACATTACTGTAGTCTGTCTACTGGTAAATGGAAGTGTTGTGTTTCCATATAATGTATGCATTTAACAAATTCTGTGTTAGAGATTGATAGTACCAGTAGCCCATATTCACAGCTCCATGTATGTCCATACATTTACTAATGCAAGAACAGTATTCATAGTGTGGATGCTTTAGCTCAGAGCTAAGAAACAGCCAGAAGTGAATGTGTGAGCCAGTCCACCACACACAGTTCTTTGTGGGATGCTAATGTATTAACTCAAGTAAAACTTGTGACTTCTGCTGGTTTAGGTAAATGCACATCCTGAACCCCCGCACTGGGGAGGCAGAGGCAGGCGGATCTCTGAGTTTGAGGCAGCCTGGCTACAAAGTGAGTTCCAGGACAGCCAAGGATACATAGAACCTGTCCCAAAAATCAAAAACAAAGATTTTTGTGATTATGGCATCCTAACAGTAGTTCTGCATACACCTTCATAATGCATCATTATTATGATCATTATTAATAATTATAGTTAACATTTCAAATATTCACATTGTGTCAGGCATTTATACTTATTTAGTATGTATAAAACATTTTAAGATAGACACTACTATTATCTTCATTTTATGGATGAAGAAACTGATACTTAGAGAGGTGTTTTATAAAAACCATACAGAAGGTCTTTCCATGGCAAATGGGAAGGCCTGGACTATGGTACTAAAGCAGGCCCTAGAGCCCCGTGGGTGCTCAGAGCTTCCATTGCTGCCTCTGACATACAGGGTTTCAGGTTCTCTCTTTCTCTGTTCTCCATGGTGCATGTTTATTGCCCCTTTTTTATGTTTGAAAAAACTAAATTTTAAGAGAAGCTAAGTGTCAAAAGGTATTATCAAGACACTGAAAAGCCAACTTGAATAATGGGAGAAAATATCTGAAAATCATATATCTGGTCAGGATTTAATGTTCAAAATATATAAAGACCTCTTAAGACTTGGCCACAGAACAGCAACTTAATTCTGAAATAGTCAAAAGGCCCGAATGGACTTTCCTCAGAGACTTGCAGATGGCTAGCAAGCACATGAAAAGATGTTCTGCTCCATAAGTTATTAACGGACTGCATCTCAGAGTGGCTACTATACACCTACTAGGCTGGCTATATTTCTTTTAGTAGAAAACAATTCATGATGGGTAAGGTGTAGGTGAGTTGGAATCCTCATACATTGCTGGTGCTGTGAAATGTGGGAAATAGTTTGACAGGTCCTCCAAAGGCTAAGTGCAGAAACAGCAGTTCTCCTACAGATGTGCCCAAAACTGAAAAGAGAAATCTGGAACAAGTACTTGTATGCTAATCTGTATAACAACATTATTCTTAGTAGCCACTGTGTCCATCAACAAAATGGATAAACAAAATGTGATCTCTACATACAATGGAATATTACTCAACCCTAAAGAGAATGAAGTTCTGATACCCACTATAACATACATGAACATTTACACCAGGACTGGAGATACCGCTAGAATACCAGCCTAGCATGCAAGGTCTGGGGTTCCATTCCCAACACTGCCCAAAACAGCAACCGTGCAAACACTTAAGCTGAGTGAAAGGAGCTGCATAGACAAGTATGTACATTCCGCTTACATGGAATATCTAAAGCAGGCCAATCAGGGCAGAAGTAGGTTAGGGTTGCCTGAGCTGGGGTCAGAGATGAGCAGTAGTTGCAAGAGTTCACCCCTCACTTGGAGGGGTGGAAGAATGTTCGAAACTGGTGGGGGTAATGGTGTATATGATTGATGACACCAGGTTGTACATTTAAGAACTGCTAAAACAGCAGCCGGGCAGTGGTGGGACACGCCTTTAATCCCAGCACTTGGGAGGCAGAGGCAGGCGGATTTCTGAGTTCGAGGCCAGCCTGATCTACAGAGTGAGTTCCAGGACAGCCAGAGCTACACAGAGAAACCCTGTCTCGAAAAACTAAAATAAATAAATAAATAATAAACAAACATAAGAATTGCTCAAACAGGAGATGTGGTGACATGCCTTTAATTTCAGCTTATTTCAGGAAACAAGCAGTTGGATCTCTATGAGTTTGAGATCAGACTTGCTGGCTGTTCTGGAGCTCACTCTGTATATCAGGCTGGCCTCGAACTCAGAGATCCACCTGCCTCTGCCTCCCGAGTGCTAGGATTTAAAGGTGTGCGCCACCACTGCCCAGCTGGGTCACAGCAATCCTAACACCATCTAGTTCAGCCCCTCTCCCTTAGGAAATAAGAGAGTATGGGGGAGAGAAGAGTCAATCCTCAGGTGCCTTGCTAATCCAAGGACAGGAAATACGGCCTGTTAGAGAGCAGCTGCCATTGACAACCAAGCCTCCATTGGTCACACTGCTGTCCCATAACCTCCAGTTTCTTATGACAGGTCTTGTCTTCTTTTGCAGGTGTCTCCGGTGAAAATTTGTGACTTTGACTTGGGCAGTGGGGTAAAGTTGAACAACTCCTGCACTCCCATAACCACGCCAGAGCTGACCACTCCAGTACGTATGGCCTTGTAGCCTGTGCCCCTGCTGCTGTGTGTGTGGAGCATTTGAATCTGTGACAGAACAAAGGGATAGGAAAGAAAGCCCTGCGGTGCACTTCTCAGGCCTGATCCCACTAAGTTGCTAATGAAGCTGCCATTGGAGCTTTCACTGGCCAAAGGGGAGCCCATTGTCTCTGCAAGCACAGGCTGCATCCAGACTCCGGTCCCAGATGGAAAACAGACACTGCCCTATTGCATATAAGCTCCAGAGAGTCCCCTGAGTTCCTCATCCCCTGTGTAGAGGACAGGAGTGATCATCCCACCCAGGAATGTACATGCTCCATGCTGTGGGAAGCCGGTGAGGCCCCAGACATCTTGCACAGAGGATCGCTTTTCCTGATGTTTCTCGAAACATTTCAAACGGTGGTGCTGGGAGCTCCCAGAAGACATCTCTCACACATACTTACTACGCTGATTATGATGATTCTTTTGAGATTTGCATGCTTCATCAGTGAATTTTGCTAATAGCCTCTTTTAAAGACTTGCCTTTAAATATGCTTATATCGTGTCTTATTCTAAGCAGCAGTATTAGGAATGTTTTCATATCGGCATCCAACATACAGTGTTCCCTTGTTCTCAAATTCATTAACTCTAATTGCCAGTAGCAAACAAAAGTGTTCTTGCGAGCACTCACCATCCTCTAATCAAATTAGTTAGGAGTGGTAGGGTAAAGGGCTGGGTAGGAGTGTGTGAGCCTGAAATAATAAGGGGAAGCAAAATACATGTCTTTTATTCCTCTCAGCAGTCTCCCGAGACTGCCTGGCAGTGCCACTGTCCATCCTGAACCTTCTTTCTAAAGGGCACGGATATTGAATGTTTCATTCGAGTTCAAGACTTGATAGACTCTGAATTTAAAACGATTAGGTTTCCTTCCTCTAAGCTAATGGAGAGCTGGTCAAGAGTCACTTTAAAAACAAAAAAACCCTACAGGAAGAAGGCAAATCTCCACAGATGCCTCTCCATGCCATTCTAGGCAGGTATACGTACAAGAGAGAGAGAGAGAGAGGTGAGGTGGGGAAGCTTTCCTGGGGCTCCTTCCCTGGGACCACTGGAGAAGGACCCAGAAAGACAGGAAGGTAACGTGAAGTTGGTCTTGTGAGCCAGAGCATGGCGTCTCAGCTGACCCTTTGCTTTGTGTCTTTGGGGCACTGGTGAGCCCTGCAGCTTTCCCGAGGATTTCTGTCTGTGACTTCATCCTTCCTTCCTCTTGCTTGAAGTACATTCTGCACTTTGCCCTGTGCTCACCCACGAACTCACCCTCTCTCTTTGCCATCTCCCCTTCCCATGCCCTTATCCTACAGTGCGGCTCTGCAGAGTATATGGCACCTGAGGTGGTGGAGGTCTTTAGGGACGAGGCTACTTTCTATGACAAGCGCTGTGACCTGTGGAGCCTGGGTGTGGTCCTCTACATCATGCTGAGTGGCTACCCCCCCTTTGTAGGTCACTGTGGGGCTGACTGTGGCTGGGACCGGGGAGAGGTGTGCAGGATGTGCCAGGTAAGTACTGGGCATGGGTGAGGGCAGCATGATTGTGGGGTACCAAACAGGTTTAGGATAAGAGACTGTCCCCAGTCTGAGGGGGAACCAGAAGTAAACAGAGATAGACATTCGGCCAGCTACAGTATTTTGGGAGAGGGTTATTGAGACCAGCAGACCTGAACAAACTCAAATATGCCTGGCCCAGGGGAAGAGACAAGACCTGTAGGTAGGATGAGTACAGACCAAGAGATGGAGGCATGAAACACTTCGCGTGCACTGCAAAAAGGAGAGGGGTATCATGCTGGCGCAACAGAGCAGGTTTCCAGGAGCCAGGAGTGGGCTTTGTTGTATGGACGCTGTTTACATGTCACCTCTCCTGTCCTACAAGTAGCAAAGCCATTTCGCCTTCCACAGTCATTGAGTGTTACTGAGGGACCTCGGGGAGATTGAGGAAGGAGGCTCTGTCCTTGGCATTCTCAAACCATGAGCAACACTTCTAGCAGAGTTGCAGTCAGGGTGACCAGATCAGTAGCAGCATATCTGCCTGTCCCTGGCCAGTGTGACCTCAGAAGGAACTCTCTTCACCTAGAACAAGCTGTTTGAGAGCATCCAGGAAGGCAAATATGAGTTTCCTGACAAAGACTGGGCTCACATCTCCAACGAGGCCAAAGACCTCATCTCTAAGCTCCTGGTTCGAGATGCAAAGCAAAGACTCAGCGCTGCCCAAGTTCTGCAGCATCCATGGGTACAAGGGGTGAGTGACAACACACAGGATGGGTGGCATGAAACCTCTACTGGCCTACAGGAGGTGTCACAAGGAAGCTCTCACCTCACAGTGCGGCTTCCCCAAGCTGGGGACAGGTGGGACAGCAGCCCCAGTCATCCTGTGGTAGAAGGAATGACTCCTGGCTCAGCCCCTTGATGTGCCACAGATTTGCCTCTCAACCTGGCCACCCCTTCTCACCAAACCCCTGGTGCCCTGTGAGGATTTGACACATGGATCCCTCTGTTAGCAGAGACACCCATCCCAGGAAGCAGTCTGGAGTTGCCATTCAGGGTCTATGGCAAAAAACATTATTATTAGCTAAGAGTCCCCCAGGCAAGGAAGGTCCTACAGCTTCTGTGACTCCATTAGAGTCATGTGTTTCTCCTTGCAGCTGAGAGTCCTAAAAGGCAAGTGGTGATGTTTTCCCAGAGTTGAGAAACCAAGTCCTCACTATAAAACTAAATCCTCCTTGTCAATCACAGGACTTGTTTTCCCTCCAAGAAATCTTTGTCCTTGGTCTGCCAGTCCCTTACCAGCCTCTGTCACCCTGCTGGAAGGAGGCAAGCATTGCCTGCCCAGAGAGATGTCAGGGTACCTCAATGGCTAATTCCCATCCACACCATGTCAGAGCCACGCAGTAGAGAGAGGAGTAAGGCCTGGGCCTGGAGAGAGGGAGCCCACGTAGAACAGTGTGATGGATGCTGGAGAAAGTGCTAGAGGGGGGCACAAAGGAGCAAGGCCTCTGCCTGACATGGGGTGGGAGAGTGGCAGGGGAATTGACCTTTGAACTGGCTCTTAGAAAGCGATTAAGACTTCAACAGGAAGGGGGAGAGAGGGCTGTCTGCAGAGGCACTTCTCTTACTCTGTCTTCAGAAGGTCTGACTCTGCGGGAAGCATAACCAAGTCTCCTTGTTGGGCCAAGCACCTGCAGGAACATGCCCCTTCTGCTGGCCTGGGTGGGGGCAGCTCTTGGAAACTGGGAGCAACATTACCCACAATCTGTCCTTCCCATTCTAGCAAGCTCCAGAAAGGGGACTCCCCACGCCGCAAGTCCTTCAGAGGTAACGCTTCCATCTGCCTTCTCACCTTGGCCTTGACTTTCCCTCAGATCTCAGCCATGTGTGGGGCATGGGCCCATCTCCAGGCACTGAGGCCCTCTCTGCAGAGTTCTCTGGGCACTACCCCTCAACCCTCTGTTGATCTCCATAGATTTCCCCCTCTCAGCTTCATCTCAGCCCCTCTTTTCTGGAAAACCCTCTTCTACTCACTTGAACATGACTGTGAATCACCATTTGTATCCCAAAGTGGTCCTTATCTCTGGATCATCTTCACAGGAAGGTTCTGCTCCTAGCAAAGGGAGAGGAGGGGTTCAGGACCTCTGTAAGGCAGAAGGACAGATTGCCACATATACTGTTAGGCACACAAGAATGATCATGGCCTCTGTGTCTTAAATACTTATCACATGTCCAATGTGATACTAAAGGCATTTGTGCGCAGTCATGACCCGGGTCCAGCCTGAAAAACACAGTGAGAGAAAAGCCCAGACTTCAGACCCCAGCACTAAGAACAGAAAAGAGAAAAGAATACAATTCATCATGTACAGTCATCAGAGATGGCACTGGGTGATACAGGCACATGGTATGTGTCAGCAACTGAGATGCCATGCAGCAAACGACTGTGCTGTTTCTTCACAACAAATTTAAGTTTTCCAGAATCCATTTTAGAGATGGACAAGGTAAGAGTCAGTGGGCTCAAGCTAACTTGTGCTAGGACACAGAGCGGCTGTAGATAAGTTCTGCCCATAGGGGTGGAGCTAGGCTGGGCAGGAACTCCCTTGGGAACTCAGCCTCACACAAATCCATATTCAGCATCTATGGGACTCTGAACCACTGCAACTTTTAAGAGGAGCTACCCAAAAGGGTCTGTTTGTTCACCCCAGGCTGCCTTCACCTGGCCGGCATTCCCACCCGGCTAAGCTGTTAAAGATGCTTGCGTGTGCCAAACCCCAGATAACTCAACAGGCCCAAAGTGTCTGGCAGATGCCCACCTGGGCTAGGCTCTAGGAGCACAGATAGAAGTAGCACAGGCCTGTCTGCACCAGAGCCCCTTCTTGTGGGGAAAAGGAGACAACTGCAGCGCCTAGCTTGGGAGGAGCTGGGGGCAACAGTAGAGCCTGGAGGTGGGTGCTCTGACTGTCCTGCCCATGAGGCTCAAAGCCCGTTCTCATCTTAGTGGAGCAAGGTTCTAAACCAGGCAAAGCTGCTTTGGAGAGAGCAGCATGGGCCAGGAGAATCTGCTGGATTGTAGAACCCAGCAGTGGGTAGGTACATACGAGCACCTGCGTGGCTGATCTCAATCCCGCTGCCCTCTTCTCCGTGCCTTTCCTGGCCCCTACAGAAACAGCAGCACCATGGACTTGACACTCTTCGCAGCTGAGGCCATTGCCCTGAACCGCCAGCTGTCTCAGCATGAGGAGAATGAACTGGCCGAGGAACAGGAGGCCCTAGCCGAGGGCCTCTGCTCCATGAAGCTGTCCCCTCCATCCAAATCTCGCCTGGCTCGAAGGCGAGCCCAGGCCCAGGCCCAGGCTGGCCGAAGCCGAGATGCAAACCCTTGTTCGACACCCGCAGGGCTCTGAACCACTGCAGGCACTCCTTGTAGGACTGTCCTGGCCGTGTCCCCTGAAAACCTGTAAGGTCAAAATGTGAAGCAGGCAGAGGGACCAGCCCTGCAGTCCCTGCAGGCCTTTACCATCCACAAAGGCTCCCAGGTTCCCACCCATCCCCCATTTCCCTGGAGTCTTCAAAGGAAAAAGCTTTTTCCAAAGGGGTTGTCTTTGAAAAGGAAAGCAATCACTTGTCACTTTGCATAATCGCCTGCAGCAGAACCGGCTCCAAAGGCTCCCGATGTGCAGATCCGGGATCCAACTTGCGGTGGGGGCTGCAGGGGCTGCAGTCTTCAGGGAGCCCGCTTCCAGGAGCTGACAGAAGCTGCTGCGGACATGCATGCCTCTTCTCTCTTGCACTGTCACCTTCTTCTGGCGATCCTCCCACCTTCCTCTGTCCTACAGACGTCCTCTCTGCCTGTCCTCTCCCTGGCTGAACAAAGCCATCCCCTCAATTCAAGAAGGGCCGGGAACCAGATCAGTCTTCCGGTCTGTAGCACAGAGAAGCACATAATCTTTCTTTGCCGTGACCGAAATGTGTTCCTCATTTATCATCCTCTTCCATGTTTGGGATTGCTGCTAAAGTCAGTATTATTTCTTTTTTAAAATATGTTTGCTTTTTAAAACCATGTTCTTCCAGCAATCATAGAACTTCAAACTCGCACTGCAAACCCGTGGATTTCCCCAAGCAGCTATCCAAGCGCTTGGGCTTTAATCCTCTCCCCACAGCCTCAACTGATTTTAAGCTGCTACTATGATGAAAACGTTAGAGACTGGTGTCTTTGAATCTTCGTCTGCCACTGCCACCTCCATAAACCCAGGGCAGTCAGACTGCTGTGTCTGAGAAGAACCCCTGTGCCCTGCTCTGAGGAATACTGTGCCCTCTGCCCCAGACATGAAGGCACAGCCACTGGCAGATAAGCTGTGGAGTCACGTAAAACAGATTTGCATATGTGACATACAACATTAGTCAACCACAATCACCAGAATTCTCTCATAACTTGTGCTTGTTTTAATAAATAATTTAAAATTCCGCCTATGGCAACCTTGGTGGTCCTTTTGTCAACTGCAGGCTTGAAGAGGAGGCAGACCTCCAAGATGGGGGCTGAGCCTAGTGAGGTTGCAGGAGGGATTCCGAAATATAATACCACATTGATCCACAAGGTGAGATTTGCTTCTCTGTTTGTAGTTGAGGAAAGGAAATTCATCAGACATCATGTCTATAATAAACAACTCTGCTTTTGAGAAGCTGTTCACCAAGAAGTTGAGGTGGGGTCAGTAGCTATCACATAGCAGGTTTCAAAAGGAGCTGTAATAGAGGACCCTGTGCCCACCCCCACAGAAGACCATGTTTCCCTGTCTAAAGCATCACCATGCTTTTATTGCAGACCTGATGTATACCCAGAACTGCACTTGTCCAACCAGAATAGATGACAAAGAGAAATGGTGCCTCCCACCGGTACCCAGACTAGAGGGAGCTGGGTAGAAAAGGCCTTTGTAACTTCCCAAGGTGTCAAGAGGGAATCCGGTATCAGGGTTCAGATCATGGGCTACCAGTTACCCTGTAGTATGAATGTCTGCCTATTTAGGTGGCATGGTTAAAGGAAGGTCTTCCCTTTGTATCTCTTCATCCGCCTGAGGTAAGGGCAGCTGAGGTGAGATTTTCAGAATGGCCCAAAGGCTCCCTCCCAGCCCCTGGACATCCAGAACTAGGAAATGAATTCTGTCTGTGGACTTGGGCACTGGCCTGGTCAGTCCTCCAACAAGTCCCCAATCTTGCTGCTGCCCAAGACCCCAGGCTCTCATCCTTCTTGCCTTTGCTCAAGCTGCGCCCTCCTACCCACCTCCTCACACTGGTCCCACTCCCTCGGAAAGCTGTTTACATGATACAGTGCAGCTTTGGTTTTGCTAACAGTTGTGCATTTATAAAGTAGCAGGTTCATTCTAAGTGGCTCACAGGCGTTTCATTTGCACGGCTGTTCTATGGGCACATGCTATTATTTTATCCACTGGACATGAAAAACAGGCAAAGTAAAAGGAGGTGGCCCAGAGCTGGATAGCTAGGAATGGATGGTGGGATTTGAGTTCTTCCCACTGAGGCTTGGAACCCAGAGCCTTGCTGCTTTGTTTCAAGTCCCAGCTCAGCCACTCATGGGCTTTGTTTCCTGGACAAATTGCTTACAAGTCCATCTCTTAGCAACTCTCAATGAACATAGCGGTGTTTAGCACACAATGAAGGTGAAGAGTTGTGCTGATCTAGGAACATCTAATAGGTAGTCCATTATCTTTGGTTATCTTGCTGTACTTACCTTGTCCCCTGGGTGGATTAATAAAACTATAACCCCAAGCTTGGAAATAAGCTGCCCCTTCCCTTCCCCAGGGAGTCCTCTGAGAGCCCCTGTGTGGTATGTAGATTGATCTGACTTTGAGATGTCAGGTCTCTGGCCCCAGAGGTCCTTATTTTGATTGGCTGCTCTGCCCATCACTCTGTCCTGGGGTCCCTGTCAGAGGGGCCAGCCATGGTGCCAGAGAACAGTCTGCTATTGGAAGCTGGAGGTTCTGGGTTCTAGTCCTGCCCGTACCACCATTCACTAGGGTACCCCAATGTCCTGCTGGACAGAGACATGTATAGTAGATGCTCAGAGGGAGCTCTGCGATGTGGGGCTTTGTCCGAGCATTGGCATTTGGGACGGATGGTAAAGGCCAGTTTTCCAGTCCCCGGGATCACACTGGGCTGTAGTCTTCAGGGAACCAGCTTCAAGGAGCTGACAGAGGTGAATGACATTTGTATCTCTGCTACCAACTTCCCCTGGCAGTCCTTCCATCTTGGAAGGAGAACTGGTTCCAGACACCGAGAGTGTCTCAGACCTCAGGCTTCATTTCTCAAATCTAGCTAGAGGCCATTGGTCTAGCTCCAGTAGTAGTTTCAATTGGACCCTGGAAGCTCTGACTATGGCTGACCAAGTCCGTGGGCTTCCACGTGTCCACCTTGAACTCTGGGGTCTCTTCTCCCTCCTGGTCCACTGCCCCTTGCCAGACCCAGTTCCACAGCCAGCTTACATTGTCTCATGCCAACTACTCCAGCAGCTTCAGGTCTGAAGAGACCCTAGGAGCAAGGTCCCCAGAAGGCTGACATTCTTGTTTCCATGGTAGCAGTTGCCTTGGAAGCTTCTGAACCATCCAAGAAAGCTGCCCATCCCCCAGGGGACCAGTGAATTAATCACACCCTGTTCCAGGGTTCTCACCCATCATAGAAAATAAATAGAACCAAACTGAACTGGGGCTCATTCAACCATCCTCCCTCCACACACTCAACCCACACTTGGACTTGGCATTTCTGAGAAAGAAAGGGCATAGACAGACACCTTCCATAGTCAGGCACTCATCACAGGCAGACATCTCTGTAGGCAGACACCCTCTCAGCCTTTGCCTCACTGGGAGACGAGAGAGATTCTATGGTGGGGCCGAGTATGTGCCATGTCTCAGTGGTGCTGAGTCCTATGACTCCAGGAGAACCCAGGCTCCCATGAGAAGGACCCCGGTACTTGGAAGGGCTAAGAACTCCTGGAACTTAGGCTGCTGCAACTCACTGTCTCCCACAGACAGCTCCGTTGAACTCATCTCTGACTGCTGCAAGCAGGTCACTCAGAGATCAACATGTATTTCCTCAGGGGTTGTCTAGCCTACACTGAAGGAAGAGTGGGAGAGCAAGCAGTTGAGTGTGTATGTGTGGATGCATGTGCATATGTGTGTGCATGCATGAAGAGGCCAGATGTCAAGTTCAGGTGTTCAGGAGCCATTCATCCTGGGGTTTGGTTTTGTTTCTGAAAGAAAACATTTTTTTTTTCATGGGGACCTGAGACTTACTGATGCAGAAACATCGGCTGGCCAGGAAACCTCAGGGACTTGTCTGTGCCCTCCACAGTGATGCAATTATTAGTGCGTGTCACCATGCCCAGCTTTCAGTGTTTGTTCTGGGAATCAGATGGAAGTCCTCATGCTTGCACAACAAGTGCTTTGCTGGCTGAGCCATCTCCCCAGTGCCGCTACAGTGCCAAACAGAACATCTAAATTTGAATTTGGACATTGGGTTTTAAAGATGGGAATGTTCTTGAATCTGGCTTGAGTTCCTAGGAGAGGTGTCTGATGTAAGACAGAACAAGTGGTGAAGGCCAGCCCAGCCCCAGGGCATCTGTCTTGATATCGGTGTGGGGAGCCACTCTCGGCCTTGGACCTTGAGTGCTGGCTCTACTAACCCCTCTCGATGCCAACACTTAAGGGTGAGTTGGAGGCAAGGCATTGTGAAAGGTGCTGAGACTCCTGAGGGAATGCGGATTCGTGGCCATTTATTTTGACAACTCCTTCTAAAGCTAGCCCCAGAGATGCTTTACAAAGGACGGAGACATGAGATATAAGCTGGTGACAAATTAGAGAAAAACTCAGGCCTTATCCTGGGAACATGGAGATGGTCATGGAAGGCCTGGCTTCAGAGGCTCCATCTTTATGGGACCTGAGGGGCCATCCGAGCTCTGTGGTCCTACAGCTGAGGCTCCCATCAGGCCCTTGGGACCTGTTTAGCCCCTCGCCTACAGTGTAAAGCAAGAGAAGACTATTGATAGAAATGGAGCTTACTCAATGTTCTCTTCCCTGATGACTCAAGGTAGAGACGTAGGGCCGAGCCCAGAGCTCCGTCCTATCCCTTATCCAGAAGCTTCAGCCAGCTCTCTGTAGCATAGCATTCTGCAGAGTGTGAGGCTGGTAAGCCGTGCAACCCGGAGGGGGTGGGGAAAGGGGAGGAGCTGTGAGGTCTAGACTTGTCCAAACCCAGAAAATCTCATCCTGAGACCAGCAGGTACAAGACTATTTCATCCCTGCTCTGGACCTGCATGGCCTGCACGCAACCCCCATCTCTGCCACCCTTGAGGTAGTCACGTAGCCTGGTGGCCAGGCTACAGGTTAAACTTCCTCTCACCTTATAGGGACTTGTCTAGAAAGCACCTGGAATTCCTCTTCATGCAAATGAAGCGCTCTCCAGCACCTCAGCCCCAGCCAATGATGTGCATTCATCCCCAAACCCCCTACCCACTCCCTAAGGTTTATATAGCCCTTTCCCCCACCCCCCCCAGTAAAAGTTGTCTCTGGAGAAGGCTGTTTCTCTTGCATTAACCCCAACCAAGATCCTGCCTAACCCCACCAGCCTCAGTTAAGCTTCACTCCTGCCCAGCCCACTGCATGGATACCCAGAGGGGCGAAGCAGACCAGGATCCACAGCAGAGTTCACAGTCTCCAAAGGAAGCAGAACAAAGAAGAGGAGGGAGCCCTTCAGGCAGGGTGGCAGAACAGCCCGGGCATGGTCAGGAAGGCTGCGCAGGAATGGCTGTTCAGGTAGGTCTTGAGGGACAAGAAGAGGTTTACTAGATAGCAAGCACCAGGCAGATGCTCAGCGGGGAGAAGGAAGCTTGAGGAGGGAGAAGCAGTAGAGGGAGGGGATTGTGAGGCTGGTGGAGACCGAAGGCCTGGTGGTGAGAAGTGAGCAATGAAAGGGAGGCCTGGGGATTCGGTGCCGGGTAATGTGACCTTGAGAAGTGTCCCCAGGTTAGAGCAGGGAACAGGTCTGTGCTGGAGGACTGGGAATACCCTGATCCATGTAGATCCAGGGAATGCAATTATTGATGAGGGTTGGAGCTAGGCTCTCAGAAAGAGGGGTAGGAATCAGGACTAGACTTGTTTGTGCTACCACTGCTCAGGCTCAGTTGGGTTGGTCCTCCAGACAGGTTGATCAGGTCAGCCAAGCTGGGTAGAGGTACTCAAGCTAAAAGGTCCCTATCATGTCCCAGTGTCATGACACTTCTTGCCCAGTCCCTCTGTCTAACCCTACCCTACCCAACTGGCTCTTCCCAGCCAGGAATTGCCAGGATTTCGCCTTTCCTCCTACTAGAAGCTAAAAGGGGGGGGGTGTCTTAAGATCAAGGCTTGGGTTAAGAGCTCTGAGCCTTACCTAGGGCCAACAGCTGACAGAAGAGTTGGAGAAGCATGGAAGACACAGGGAAGAGTAGGCCTGGAGGACGACCCCTCCTTCCATGTTCCCAAGCAGGGCCCCAGGTGCACCGCTACGCCAAGGGGCAGAGACCAGCAGGGTCAGCCTTGAGCACGTGACTGGGAAGTCTCCTCACACATCCTTACCCCCTGAGCCCCAGAGGAAGCCATAAGCCCAGTCTTCCTGCTCAGGAACCAACAGTGGAACCTAGGCTGCCTGCCCACTGGACCCTGGGGATGCGTACGGAAGCTCACATTGCAGGCTCATGAATAACTCATCACCTGCTTGCTGCCTGTACCTCCGAGATACCTGTTTCCTAGGCCTACCCCTGACCCCGCCTTGCATTTCTTTAAACTTTAATAGGCCCAGGCTCCAAGGCAACGGAGCAGGGTCGAAGGAGCTGGCAAAGTTGAGCAAGAGAACTTGGGCCCAGCTCCCTGAGGTCCCAGGTGACAGCTGACAGAAGAGGACCCCATGGGGCAGACCTACGTCACTAGAACCCTGGCCAAAGTGGAAATGTGGCCAGGCAGGAACCCCCAAAGTAGCCTCTGGCTGCAGAGCTCTTCACAAAAGGAAGAGTAAACTGGGGTGTTGAGGTCAAGCTAGGCCTCGGGGCCCCTGGAAAACTGTGGGATAAGGTTGCAGATAAATCCCAGGCCCAGACCGGCCTAAAGACTTACAGCCCAGAAGTTTCCACCCTGGGTGTGGCATCCCAACAAGGAAGCATCCATCCAAGAAGTCCAAGACTCCCAGGAGGCCTGGAAGCAGCGCCCTGGGGTAGACCTGCATGGACATCCCCATCAGCACCAGAGACTTCCGCTGCCTGCAGCTGGCCTGTGTGGCCCTCGGCCTGGTGGCCGGCAGCATCATCATCGGTGTCTCCGTGTCCAAGGCCGCCGCTGCTGTGGGTGGTATCTTCCTTGGTGCTGCTGGGCTCGGTAAGCAGACAAGAGCTGAGGCAGAGGGAGGGGATTTTTCTGGGAAGCAGGGGTCTGGTGAGGTGAATAAGAGGTGAAGGACTTGGCTGGTCAGTGGTTGGAGAGAATGAAAGTCTAAGAAGTTATAAACAGTGCAACCTCGGCGTGCAGGAAGGAGAGCTGGCTGGGGGCTAGTTGAGTGTGCTGGGAGGGCAAGGGAAGGCAGGCTGGTATCTGACACCTTTACCTGGTGGGATCTTGTATTTGTGGCAGGATTCATCAACCTGGTTGGAGTGGGGTGGTAGAGGCCTGTAAAACGAGACAGCTCAGACAAAAGACTCTCCTCTATTGAGCCAACAGCAAGCAGTTGTCTGTCTGTCTGTCTGTCTGTCTGTCTGTCTGTCCTGGTCAGGCCCTTTGATGCAGAATGCCATCTCTCACCCTACCTCCCTGTCCCGGGAGAATCTGGAGCTCCATATCTTTAAACCCTGAGTGCCAGGAGCATTCGATCTGGGTAGACAGCAGGGAAGGTCCCCACCCTGTGGCTTCCTGGCCTGAGTGGAGAGGAGCAGCAGTGGAGCCTAGAAGGCCACACTAGAGGTCTTGGGAGAGAAGAGAGCTGGAGATGGAAGGAGAGGGGGCAGTGGGATTGGTGTTACCTGGCCCAGTTCTAGCCAAGGATAGAAAGTGACCAACCTGCTCTTTACCCAAGCAGAGCCTAGAGCCAAGAGCCTGCAAACCTGTGACCTGCATAGCATGTAGCTCCTTCCCCAGATAGATGCTGAATCCCCAGCCAGAGCTGAGTGCTGGGGACACACACACACACACACACACACACCTCCCATTTGCACCCCCACAGTCCCTGATTCTTTGTTCTTGTGCCTCCTACATAACCTTCATAAACAAACCACCCACCCCTACCTCCTGCATCTCACACCAAACAGGCCCTCCCCATCACAGCATCCTCTGTGTCCCTCCTCAGGGCTCCTCATCTTCGCCTACCCCTTCCTGAAGGCTCAGTTCAACCTGGACCACATCCTACCTGCCATAGGTGAGCATTTCCTCCCCCACAAACCCTTTGTGTGCAAACCTGTGAGTGACTGTCAGTGAGCATGCCCATATGTGAGACTGCTACTGGGTGTGTGTGTGTGTGTGTGTGTGTGTGTGTGTGTGTGTGTGTGTGTGTGTGTGTTGTATGCCAGTGTCACCATGGCTACAGAGTAGCAGAATCCAGCTGCTGCCTGAGCAGACATGGCTAAACCTCAGGAATCGGTCTCCCTTAGGAGTCTTTTTGCTTCCCAAAGTCTCCAAGCTCTCCAGATGACACTCTCATCCGAAGCCCAATAAATACCCTCTTCTGCCTTGGGTCCCACAACCTCTTAATAGTTCCCACCTGACTTCCACAGCCTGCACCCAAACTCCCCACACCCTCTGTCCTATGCAGCTTCACATACGCCCACTTCCCTCCTTAAGAACCTACCACCTCCGGCCAGGTGTGGTAGTGCACACCTTTAATCTCAGCACTAAGAAGGCAGAGAAAAACAGATCTCTGAGTTCAAGGCCAACCTGGTCTACAGAGCAAGTTCCAGGCCAGCCTGGTTTACATAGTAAATGCCAAGACCACCAAGGCTACACAGAGAAACCCTGTCTCAAAAACAAAACAAAAATCACTACCACTTTTTCAAGGATTTGTTTCTTCTGCCCTTCCCCAAATCAGCCTAGATAATGTGACCTAGAGGAGCACAGGGGAGCAGAGTCAGCCACCCATGGAGATTAGACAACAGGAAGAGCGTCATTTCTCAAGCTAGGCTTGATTGGGGTTCTCTCATCCTGCAGGAAACCTGAGAATCCATCCTAACTCAGGACCAGACCATGGGGAGGGAAGATCTAGCAACAACAGCAATAAAGAAGGTAAGTAAGTGTCTGACACTCTGAATGCCATCTTTTGTCTCTGCTATCAGACGGAGCAGCTCTGTAAGTCCTGGGAGGAGCCCTGAAGGTCATAGGCAGGGAGGGGTCCCCACCCGGATCGGTGATATTGAGTCAGCTTCCGTATGTGCAAGCCCTTCTCATTTGTCTTTAGGGTTTCCCTGTCCTGCCAAGCTCGGACTGGGGGCCTCCTGCTTTCTCTTCCCTTACCCACTGGGCCTCATGCCCTGGTTACTGTCCACTCTCCTCCTGGTGCTGAAATGTGACTCTTGGCAATAATACCTGAAACTAGGCATCTTCTCCCTTCCCGACGCTGTTCTCCACACTGGGAAACCCAGGGAGGAGTGTCTCCAAGGCAACCCAACCCCATACGCTGATATGTCCTTCTCCTAGAGCTAACTCAGCAGAAGAGTCCATTCCACATGCTGCCCCAACCACTTCACGTGTATTAACAGCTTGGTTCTCACAAACCGTATGCTGGGAAGTACTACAATAAACTTCATTTTTTGTCTTCTTTGTTTTTTGTTTTTTGTTTTTTTTTTGGTATGGGGTAACTGAGGCACAGAAAGATCACATGACACATCCAAGATCACATCTGGGAGGCAGTGGGACCAGGGCTGGAGCAGCAGCTCCCGAGTCTGCTCCTCCCACTGTACTTGGTCCCTAGGACTCCCCATCTCCCTCTCCATCCCAGCTCTGCCTGGAGCATCCTGACCCCTGCTCCCTAGGGTTTTCTGATCTGACATCTCAGTAGGGTGTACTCAGGCATCCCTCTCCTGCTGTCTCTTCTAGGAGCCCGCAGTGGCCTGTCCACAGTGACCAGAACCCTGGAGAAGCTGAAGCCTGGAGGCCGGGGAACTGAGGAGGGCTAAGCACTGCCTCCTGCCTCACCCCACTCCCCACACTCCAGTCTCAGGGCCCTCCTTCAAGCTGGAAGATGTGGAGATGAGCCCTAGGAATGCTGGGCCTACCTTCTCTTCCAGTGATGCTCTCCCTAACAGATTCCTTCACTCTTGGAATCTTGGAAAGACCCACAGGACCCCCTTCCCTGGCCTCATTGTTCTGTACAACACCTGAACTTTGTTCCTTCATTGATCCTTTATTGGAATTTGATCAAGGGCCTTGACTAGAGTCAGAGATGGTTGCCTTACCCTGGCCATAGAAGCTGAACACAGGATCCATAGATGGGGGTCCTGGCTGACGCTGTCATGTCTATGTCAGGAGCAGAGGTGGCCACTGACAAGGTAACTTTCCAGATAAGTCCAGTGCTGGCACAGTTGCTATCGAACTTCTTCACTCAGGGCTGTGGAGCACCCAGCTCCAGACAGCCTCCCAACCCCCATCCCCCATTCTTCCCATTCCTCTTTTCAAGAAGAAGGCTCCTGTCTCCTCTAGAAGGCCAGCTCAGAGTCCCATAGCTACATGGCTCCCGTGTCCTGTTCTAGCAGCCTGTGACACCCCCCCACACACAGGAACCTCCAGGAAGACTTGAATTCTTTTTCACAAAGACAATTGCGTTTGTTTGTTTTAAGACAGGATTTCATGGCCTAAGCTTATCTTATGTGTTCAATGATGTCTAGCTAAACTTAGCAATTTTATTTGCTCTCTGTTCTGAGTACTGAACCTAAGGTCTTGTACACACTAGGCAATCACTCTACGCAGCTCTATCCCTAGCTCTCACAAAAACAATTCTCAAGCCTACCTAAATATGATGAATGATGCTTTACCCCCACCCCCCCAATCCATAGCACAAGACGGGGCACATAGTAGCTGCTCAGCAAATGCTAGTGCCTTAAATTAGGTTGAAAAAAAAACCTACCTACTAGGCTTTCCTGGGGAGGTACATTATGGCATCGCCACAGATGTAAGGTTTGAGGTAGGGAGGTTCAGGTGCACATGCCTAGGCAGACGGCTGCCACAGCCTCCATGTCTTTAGCTCCAGGAACAGCAATATTGTTTGATCTCCACAGACATCCTCCTTGTCTTGCTTTGAGAAAACAAACTGAAGACAGTCTTATTCTTGCAGGGCCCATGCAAGTGACTCTTCTCGGAAGCCTTCTCTCACATTGCCCCAGTAGTTCCAAGGGGAGCAGATGACTTGAGTGGCCGTGCTGTTTCTCCTTGTTCAGCATGAGAGCAGAAAGCCAGGCTTTGGGAAACAGGCAACATGAGAGAGCCCATCTTGGGCAGATGAGAAAGCTGAGATATCTCGGGATAAAGGACTCATTAGATGCCCAGAAAAAGTCATGGAGACAAGCTCTGCCACCAGGTCTCCTCTCGGCATAGCCACAGAGCTCAGCTCCCTGCCAGCAATGGACTAACATCCACAAGGGGCTATTTTCACAATCGCTGTCAGCTGTAGACCTGGTTCCTCCAGCTTTCTCTCCACTGTTGCCTGCCCCTCTTCACTTGTCTCTTCCTCCTCCTCAGCACCACCACCACTCAGCCCTCCCCATAGACAAGGAACCCCTTCCTCCTACTTGTCTTCACTCTTCACCTCTGGGCTTCAAAGAAATGCCCAAAGGCAGATGGTGGCAATAGCAGATAATAGGATAATATCCTAAGCCTGTGGATAAGGTGGCTTCTGTCTATTTGACCCTCCCTCCTCTATTTTAGGCATGATACCCCTAAAATAGGGTACAGTAAGCCTGATACCTGAGAGACCAGGCATAAAGAAGTATTTGTGACCATTGAGGAATAAATTAAAGTACAGTCACATGAAAAAAGCAAGAGCTACATTCATTGGAGAAGCTGGCCGAGCCTTGAGGTGAGTTGGAGTTCTGGAGGCCCCCTACCATTCCCCTCTTTTCCCTGCTGTGGGCTTTCTGAAGCCATTCCTCCAGTGCACGTGGATCTTTAGATACAATCTCTCCAGTGGCCCCTGTGAAGCACACCTTCTCTCCTGGCCCTGTCGCAGAAAAGAGGAGGTGGGCCAAGCTTGCAGTAGTTTATGTAGTTCTTGGTTAGTACTTGAGCAGCAACAGAACCCTCCAGTGGAGTGGACAGTGGGAGAGAGCTCTCTTTTAGGAGTCAACTCAGAAAGGAAACTGGGTCTTTCTAGAAGCCCCAACACCTGGGCCATAACTGAGCCGGTCCAGAGAACACAGCAGTAAACCAAGGCTGGGTGATGCTTGATCTAGGTAGCCCCCTGGAGTCACACCCTCACTGGATCTCTCTGTAGGAGAATTGCTCTCACTAAGGAAGTGGAAATGAGACTCTCATCTTGGTTCAGGCCTCCAGGGGCAGAGCAAGAAGCTGGGAGCCTTGGGCCTGATGGCTGTGACAGATCATCACTGGCCCATGCTCTGTGGACACATCAGGTGGATTTGTGAACGGATGAATGAAGGGACAGTGGGCAGAGATGTCCTTCAGCCACACTCTTCCATGTTCCATCTAGGCCTCTGCAATAAAGTCCAGCGCAAGCTTCCTCTAGACCTCCATTTCACGCCTTTAGGGGCAGGTGACCACGCCCATTTCTAGAGTCCTGGGCCCATGGCTAATTAGGAGAGAAGTGCTGAAAACAACAACAAAGTTTCACCTCTGGGAAAACTCTGCCGCCCCCTCCCTCGTACTAGGGCTGCAGAAATGCTAGAGAAAGCAGGCAGGGGCGTCCTGAAAGGAGCTGCACTGTTTCCACGCAGGGTGGGAAAAACTACAGCCTAGACAGCGTGGGCGGTGGGGAATTAGTTGCTCGGGTGCTCACAACCCACGAACTCAAAGGAGCGAAGGCGAGAAGGGCGTGTGCGAGGCTTCTCGGCTGGAGGCAACTGGTGGGAGCCTGAGATTGGCTGCCGGCACTGGGAAGGGGCTCCGCCCGCAGCGCGAGGTTGCTGTAGACCACAGCCAGGCTCTGCTGACCCAGCCCGCCCCGCTGCCTCCCACTCACCGCCGATGCTGCCACGGTCTCCACTGAAGCCGCTGAGAGTCGGCAGAGAGGAACTGACCGCTCATCTCCTTCCTCCCGGGGCCTCTACCCGTGGTCGGTCGTTTGGCTGATCCAATTCTCCCAGACGAGGCAAGGATCCCGCACCTTGAGCTGGACCAACCCCTCTAACACCAGGACACCTGGACTCCCCTCAGGGGCCAGCAAAGTCACAGCAGGGAAGTGTCCACACTCTCTCAGGCAAGTGAAGTTGCAGAAAATGGGGGAAGAGGGTGCTAATGAGTGGGCAAGGACTCTGGAAGGGTTGCTGAAGGAAAGGGGGAGATGCTCTCTGAACTCCGAGAGATGGGAAGGTACCAGACAAGGGGCCAGGGACCTCTGGTCTTGAGAAAACAAGTTTAAAAGAGAAAGGAGGATAAGAGATCGGGAGACGATTGGCTGCCTTGACCCCCCTAGTCTGCCCTGGTTCCTGCTGCTCTTAGCAGTTGAATCTACCCTATAGCTTCCCTTGCTTTCTCCAATGCCCAAAGCTGAGGGAAGCTGGCAGATAGCAACTCCAAATCTGAAAGACAAGTGAAGCCCGAAAGACAGCCTTCCCTGGCTTCTCCCAGCAGTGTTCCCTTTCCATTTGTGTTGCTAATAATCATGGAAGACTGAGAAGAGGCAGGTACCTAGATGGGGTCTACAGTCCTGGACAGAGGAAGCCCCATGACTAGGGGGCCCTGAGCTGAATGGCACAAGAAGGCAGAGCTGGGGGAACTAGCTGAGGACAGAGCTGACTTGGAGACCCCCCCGCCCCCCCCCCCCCGTTTAGCTCAGCCCCAGCAGAGCAGAGTCTAGAGGGCTTCCTGGAGGAGTCTGGGCTCAGGGAACAGCAGAGGGACCAGGAGAGTTTTAACAATGAGAAAAAATGGGGGATGAGCAAGGTCAGTTACTGGGAGAAGAGAAAAAAGGATGGACTGCAAAGATCTATGGCAGGGATCTAAAAGGTCCCAAGAGGAGTGGCAGGTGTGTGTCGGGGAGCCTGAGAGTGGAGGAGGGGCCAGGGCCAAGCTTGGGTTTGCAGCCTTTGTGGAAAAGGGCAACAGTAGAGAAATCTACATCAAGAGGTAGTGTTCCCAGGAAGTATGGCTCAAGTGGCTTCAAAATCAGAAAGTAAATGCTGAACAATGTTCACTAAGCTCAGTGACAAGTGGTCACCGGTGACACTGATGTCACAGGAACATGATGGGACAGAAACCAAACTAGCATGGCCCTTGTAGGCCATGTATTCAAGAAGGGAAGAGACCGCTAGCTCAAAACCATGACTGGCTTGGGTTGAAGATGGGTCAGGCAACAGTTCCCAGGAGGAGGTATGGCCCACTGAGAATCTCACTCAGGCCCAGAGGGGAGTTGCAACCATGCAGTTGTGGGCATGCAGTGGGCTGGTGACACCCAGTAAGGTTTCTTTTTATCTTTCAGGCTTAAGAGTAGCTGGACTGCAGCAGGGTTGAGCTTTGCCGGACAGCACTGGCAGGATAGAGAGATGAGACAAAATCACAAAAGTAGCTAACATAAACTCAGTGTGGATTAAGGTAGACAGAGAAAGGATCAGAGGCATGAGGACCATGGGGACTGGCTCTGGGGGTTGTATGCCACCAAAGAACAGCTACAGCGAGGGACAGTGTGCAATCTTGGAGTTGCAATGGCTTAGGTACAGACTTGGGCGACACAGCCCAGACTTTAGGCTGGGCCTTGCCACCAGGTAATACAACCAGGTGGTGTATTACCACCAGGTTGTGACAACCTTGGATAATTAATAAAACCTAAATCTGTGTTTTCTCATTTGTCTAAAAAGGATGACAATATGTTTACTTCTTAGGATTGTCATAGGATTAAATGAATTAATATATATAAAGGGTTTATATCATTGTCCATTTTCTTTTTTTTTAAACGGAGTGTTTTGGTTTGTTTTAAAGATTTATTTATTTATTATATGTAAGCACACTGTAGCTGTCTTCAGACACTCCAGAAGAGGGAGTCAGATCTTGTTATGAGATGGTGTGAGCCATCATGTGGTTGCTGGGATTTGAACTCAGGACCTTTGGAAGAGCAGTCGGGTGCTCTTACCTGCTGAGCCATCTCACCAGCCCCTGTCCATTTTCTAATGTTATAGCAAAACCTAAGACTGGGGAACTTACAGTAACTTAAACTATTCTGGAGGCTGTGAAGTTCAAGAGTAGAGGGCTGGCCTATATTCCCTTTGAGACAGGATCTCATATATATATACATGGATGCCCTCTGCCTCCTGAGTACTGGAATTAAAGGCATATACTACCTTGCTCAGCTCCTAACCACTTTTTAAAAAGATTTTTTTTATTTATTTTACGCATATATGAGTACACTGTAGCTGTCTTCAGACACACCAGATGAGGGCATTGGATCCCATTACAGATGGTTGTGAGTGATCATGTGGTTGCTGGAAATTGAACTCAGAACCTCTGAAAGAACAGTCGGTGCTCTTAACCACTGAGCCATCTCTCCAGTTCTCCTAATCACTTTTTTAAAGTGATTGGCCTTACAGTCAGGCCCCACCACTAAGAAATCTGATTTTGTCATGAGTTTGGGAGAGACGAGCCATAGTTGAACCATAACAGCTTGGAACATCATTGGGCACACAGTAGGTGCTATCGTAAGAGTCTACACTGTGATGGAAGTAGGGAGATAGTGGAGAACAGGATGTAAGGCCTCTCCAAGGTGGGCTGATCCAGGGTGATGCCAAAGATGATAAAGTCCTGGAAGTCACCATGGGGGCAGGGCAGCTGAAATGGGGTGAGGGAACTGGGCAATGGAGATAAGATCTCAGAGAACTAAGGGAGCACAGGCCAGGAGGACTGCAGGTCCTCGGCAAGCTAGGATGGGGAGGAGGGAGAAGTGGGGCTAGACACCAAGCCTCAGAAGGAGCTGAAGGAAGGACAGCCCCACTCCAGCAGACTAAAGTCCCCACCCACCAACCATCCCTCCTAGTGCTCCAGGTAGCTGAGTTGCTGTTGTGGAGGCAGAGGTCTAGACTGGTCTGTGCATACACGTCCCTTGGCTAGGGACCAGAAACACATCTGAGAGCATCAGAAAGAACTGAGAGGAAATAAAAGAGCCTCGGTTGCCTGCATGCATACAAAGGTTGACCTGACAGACACAGGGCTGTGACTGATGCAGAGTCCTTTGTTCCTTGGGCCATCTACTGTGCTACAATGAGAGCCTCTGAAGTCTGTGGAGACCTTTTAAATGGGACTCCTACCTCACAGGTGGGTCTGTGACAGTGAAATGGCCCATGATGGGGTCTGGAACTGCTTGCTGGCTAGAGGCATGAAGACCACTGTAAGCAGCAAGGCATCATGGGAGCACCTGAATCAGAACCTCCCCCCTCACTCCATGACCTCTCCTGGGGTCACTGCTCTCAGGCCCATCACTCACTAGTTGTGTCTAGAGACACAACTGCTACGCAGAAGCTCGTCTCCATCAGATGGGAATATGTCAGCCCGTGTCTCCAGTGCTGCATGCAATACAGCAGTGTCTGGGGTTTGGCCCATGAGTGTGCATGTAATGAGTGAAGGTGGTGGGTGTCACACACTGGGAGATGGGATGACAGAGCCCAGGAGTCACACACAAACTAGAAAGCCAGACCTCCCAAACTTCCTCCTCCTCCTCAAGCATTATTTCTAGGTGTGTGTGTGTGTGTGTGTGTGTGTGTGTTTGCATATGTCAGAGGGTGGGAAAACTTCTAGCCATTAACTGAGAAGAGATGATGGTGTCTCTCTGGTCCCTGGGGAGGCAGAATCCATTTGGCAAGAGCTGAGAACTTTCAGTGTAATGAATAAGCCCCAGCAGGCAATGAGTAACAGCAACAGGGTGGGGGGCTGGGGGGCAGAGGGCTCCCTGAGGATGGGTGGAGTTGAGGATAAAGTGAGCATTAGTCTGGGCTTCCAGAGGAGAGGCCTTGCCCAAACTTTAGGGACTAAGAAAAAAGAGTTCCCACTCAAGGGACAGCAAGGGCTTTGACTGAGCAAAAAGACGGTCACACGTGGAAAACACGGTAGAGCCAGCGGCTAATATCTTTGTCAAAGTCCCAAGGCTTTTACCCGGAGGATCTTAGAGCAGGAGCCAGGGCTGGAGGCCCAGCAGCCTGTGCCAGCAGGCAGTTGTGCTTATTCAACACAGAAGTTCCAGAGCCATGGTCTGAGACAGGCTCACATAGGGGCTTCAGGCAAAAACTGCCCCTACCCCCCAGGAGCTAGCTCTTAGCTCCAACTACTGATGACCACCCCAGGTACTAATGGTAATTACAATCAATGGCTGCAGTCTTGTTTTGTTTTATTTTGGTTTTGGTTTTGTTTTTTTTGTTTGTGTTTTGTTTTGTTTTGTTTTGTTTTGTTTTTGAGACAGGGTTTCTCTGTATAGCCTTGACTGTCCTGGAACTCACTCTGTAGACAAGACTGGCCTTGAACTCAAGAGATCTGCCTGCCTCTGCCTTCTAAGTGCTGATATCAAAGGTGTGTGCCACCACCACATGGCTCAGCTATAGACTTTTAAAAAAAAACTGTGTGTGTGTGTGTGTGTGTGTGTGTGTGTGTGTGTGTGTGTGTGTGTGTATGTGTAGTCCCAGCTATTTCAAGTTGTCGGTCAGCTCAAAATCCAAACCTCATTACTTCCCGACCCCAGGTTCCTTCCCCTGCCCCTTCCCCAAACTGTCTAGACCAGACTCCCAGATAGAGATCACAAGGCCTTCCTGGACAGAGGCAGGCCGGCAGGGAGAGGGAACTGTTTAGCCAGGATCATGGGTAGCAGATGTCAGCGATCAGCATCCTGTCTGTGCTGGGAAAAGTTTGGCAAGAGTCTCCCTCCATGACCTTTCTCATTCCAAGCCTCAATTTCTCCCTTCTATAGAGGCCTTGGTGGTGGAATGTGGTGGTAACACCTGTAACTTCACCTCCTCATGAGTGTAAGGCAGAAGGATAACAAATTCAAAGCCGACATAGGCAGCTTAGAAATTTAGCATGACCATATTTAAAAAAAAAAATATCTGAGGATCTAGCTCAGCCAAAGCACAAGTGACTTCCACACTTGAGGCCCTGGGTTTAATTGCCAGCATGGACCCTGGGCTGGGTGATCTCCATGGACCAGACGACTTGGAGGAGTCACTAAAGCAAAGTTCTTTTAGTCCACGCAATTCACTCTTCAGAGCTCTGTGCTGGGCTTGAGGGCTTTAGCTGGGATGAGACACAAAGGGCCAGGAGGATTTACTGCAGCAACAGAAGGAAGTCAAGAGGTCAAGAGGGCTCTATTGGCTCCTCCCAGGTGAGCACAGGACTCCCTGTTTCTCTCTCTGCAGTGCCATCTGCGGAGCTACCTGATTATGCCCATCTCCACCTAGGACCCTTTTCTAACATTGCTCCACGATTTCAACACAGCTCACAAACTATGTTCTCCCAGGTCTTGCTTGATGCCTGTGACCTCATATCACAAGCCAGAATTCCCGAATACAAGTCATAAACGCTGGGGTTTGGTTTTGGGGCTTGGGAGTTGTTTTTGATGATGGTGAGACAGTCTAACTATGTAGCCCAGGCTGACCTAGAAGTCAGAAAGAACCCCCTGCCTCTGTCTCTCAAGTGCTGGGATTAAAGGCGTGCACATGCATGCTCCACCGTGTCCTGCTCCTGTTCTGTTTGTTTGAGGAGTCACATTCTGACACAGTGACTATATTGTTGTTGCTTCTGCATAGGTCTGGTTTTACCAAGCCAGAGGCATTCCCAGAACTAGACCCATATAGAGATCCCAAGAAAGGGATTTCTTTCTTTCTTTCTTTCTTTCTTTTTTTTTTTTTATTTTGAGACATGGTTTCTCTGTGTAGCCCTGGCTGTCCTGGAACTCACTTTGTAGACCAGGCTGACCTCGAACTCAGATATCCGCCTGCCTCTG